>NC_143579.1:191745935-191867372 GCF_048544385.1 Mastigoproctus giganteus
ACGTCATACTATTCAAAAATTCTAAAAAGTTAGAACTCCAGATATCATACTGGTCACGAAAAATGCATCACGTGCTCTAATTATACTACTAGTGAGTGCTCCACACGAATAGTGGCGTGAGTGTGGGAAGCGGCTCTGGCAGACGCCGAGGATGACATCACTTCAGTGACCAATCACATTTACTCGGTAGGTATCCCTCCTAAAGGATGTTTCACATCAAAAAGTCGGCAAAAGTGTGAGTCCATTGTTAAAATATTCACAGCTCACCACTGTACACTCCCACAACATCAGATGGAAGTTTGTTTCAGCAATCAACCACCCTCACTAAAGGCAAATCTCCACACTTCTATTCTGCAACCATTCTTCCTCAATTTGAATTTATGGCCCCCCCCACGTGCTTAGTTTAACCAGAGGAAGAATTCCATCAGCATTGAGCTTTCTCAATCCATTGAAAGCCATAAACACCTCAATCAGATCATTCCGTAGGTGCCTAGTCCCCCAGAGGATTCAATTTGCAGAACTTAAGCATGCCTTAGAAAGAGCATTTGTTTGTTACCATCACCAATCTCATTGCCCTTATTTGTACTCATTCCAGCAGCTCTACATCCTTCCTAAAATGAGGTCTTCAGACCTGTATGCAGTACTCAAGATGTGGCCTGACCACTGCCTTATACAATGGAATAATCAACTCCTTATCCATGCTAGCAAAATTCATGTATATGAATGGTCATGTATATGAATAGTCATGCATATGACTAAACCCCATGTGCTATCCTTGCAGCCTGTCTGCATTGCTCAGAAAATTTCATATCTGGCTGCACAATTACTCTCAGATCTTTGTCATTTTCCACCACCCTGAGTGTAGTATGACTCAGTTAGTACTTTAATCTGGGTAGCTGCTACTCATATGCAGTACCTTGCATTTGTCAATATTAAACTTCTCAGCCCATCTGCCTAAAATATTTTTTGGTTCTTGTTGCAGTAGCTTATCTTAAATATATATTTTTATTTTTAAAACCCCAAACATGTGGGTATTAGAACCTATAGTACTTAGTACCGTGCACAGGTTGAAGGTTGAGAAGGTGAAAGAAGATACTTGTTGACATTAGACTTGAACTTCTGTAGATTGTAATTTGCAAGATATACGTAAGAAGGATGGTTATTCCAAAAAACAGAAGTTGAATGAATAAATGAGGAAAAAGAAAAGTTGGGTTCTGCGAGTTTGGAGTTGGACAGTAAAAGGATGTTGACTTGGTGTGTGGCATGTGTTCAGACAGCTTTGGAAGAGAGAGCAGAAATTATAGAAACCAATTCAGAAGAACAGTGACCATGGAAGTATCTATAGAAAAGGTATGCAGAAGAAACAGAATATCTATGAGACAGAGTGTGAAGAGGTCCTGGAGAAATGTGTCATTAATTAACCCAACTGCCCTCTTTTGCATGGAATCTACAGGGTGTCCAAAAAGTCTGGAACCAATGGGATTTGTGCTACATGTGTTCAATGTGTCCACTCTGACTCTCCACACATTTTCTCAGCCGCTGTACCATGTTTGTTTGGATTCTTCTCAGCATATTGGGATTGGCAGCAGCAGAAGCCTTGGTAATTCTCTCCCTAAGACAACAAAGATCAAAATGCTGTTCCAGACTTTTTGGACACCCTATAGAAGACTGAGAGAGGTTTTGCGGGCACTGCCCCAGATGTGGGAGCAATATTCCATGGTACAGCGGATTTATGATTTGTACAGAATGAACAGCTGTTTGGAAGAAAAGTAACAGTACAAGTGAAAGAAAACCCAAGTTTTTGAGGCAGAGGAACAATATTTGTAATGCACTTATGTCAAGAGAGATCAGAAGTCAGGGTAATCCCCGATAGAGACATATGTTCTTGCCTAGAAATCAGAGTGTCATCAAAGATAAGCATAAGGGCAGAATAATACTTTTTGCAAGACATAAAACAGGACTGAGTTTTAGAAGGGTTGGAATCAACTAAGTTATCTTTCCCCTGCCAGAGAATTACCTGGAGAGCAGAATTTAAGAAATTGGTAGTGAATATTTGAGAAGTTGAAGCTGTTTGTGCAGGGCAAGGTTTCTCAAACTGGAAGGTAGAATGCAATGTGTTATCATCAGCAAAAATATGGATAGGATTTCCGGTCAATGGAAGAAGGTCATTAATACACAAGAGGAAAAGAGTTGGAGAAGAACTGAACCGTGGGGAACAGCATTAGTGAAGAAGTTAGAAGACAGAGAGCAATCTATCACACCAGTCGTGAGCAGTCAGATAGAAAACTGGATACCCAATTATTAAAAATAGTTGGCAAACCATAAGATGGAAGCTTATTTAAAATGCCTTTATGCCAAACTAGAGCAAAAGCCTTTGAAATGTCAAATGCAACTGCTTGAGTTTAACCAAACTTTTCCATTGAATTTGTCCATAGATGGGTAATACAGTCTGTCCTCGTATAGCACGATAGTTGCGTTCCTAGAAATCCTCGTGCAATGCAAAATCGTGCAATATAAACAACAGGCCCTATGGGAAAAGTAGGGTTAGGTGCCGACCACCCAAGATTGAACGCACATTTGGAACCAAAACATTACCAAACACAATAAATAATCGGGTAATTGTAATCGTTATAAAATACGTAAGTATTTTATAACGATTAAAATACGTAATAAAAATAATATTATATTATAATAAAGTATTTTTAGTATTTTTTAATACTAAAAAAGTATTTTTTACGGATAAAATACGTATTTTATTCGTAAAAAATTTATTATATTAAATAAAATAGTCGTAATGAAATACTTACGTATTTGTATAAATTATAATACGTAAGTCGTAATAAAATATTGCTAATGCTTTTGCTTCTATCGTAAGCAAACTTGCTTTTTGTTTGATTTTCTATCCAAAGAGATGACAGCCGTTCCATCTCTTCCAATTCTTTGTGTCTTAATCTAATGGATTTTAATTACACTTTGAGTTGTTCCCGCTATAAAAGTTGTTTTTATTTTCTCTGCATTCTTTGTAATTCTCCGCGTTGCCTCATTTAGGTCTGTAGCACGTGCAATATCACATGGTCTTTCATTTCGCGCAAGCGTTTCACAATTTCATATTTTTTCTCTATCGACAGAAGCGGACTGGCCATAAGCCTTATGGGGGAAACCACGGTGGGCCGGAGGCCGGTGTGATTTTGGCCATAAACCGTAGTATGAGGCCACCATAAATTTTCCAGGGTAAGAATTTTTGATCCAGTCCGCCTCTGTTTATCGATATTGCTTCTTTTTTTTTCTCTCTGAATCTGCAGTGTCATCTACAGCCAGGACGCTTCCTTTTCACACCTTTTAAGTATTTTACTAATTTTTAGGGAATAAAGCACAATTACAAACGAGGTGGCACGCTTGATACACAGAAACAAAGCTGCGCGCGTGTAGCAACTGAATAAACAACACCGTAAAGGCCGAGATACACTATTAACACCTCACATTTTACTAAAGCACATTTCTGGGGGTTACTACCATAAAACAATAAAAACAATTTCCAGTTGCGTTTCTGCTAGTGGAATCTGTTATAAACTGGTAGTAAACTCCATCTAATTGCATTTGCGATTATATCGATAGCTGGAATTGTGTTGGTTTTTACGTTATTATGGTGAAATGTGTTTCCCCTTCACTGATATAAAACACATAAATACATTTTCAGAATCTTCTTCGTTCCTATCGTGTTGCGTTCAGTTGGGGTGATTCCGCATTCGACTGCCATTTCTTGTAAACACAAAGGCGAATCGTGTATAAGCGAATTCGGTTTGTGTTATATAAGATAACGTTCCCCTATTTATAAATCGTGTATGATCGAATTCGTGTAATGAAAACACGTGTTATACGAGGACCGACTGTATAAGCAAACATATCGACACTGATGAAATCCATACTGGTGATTGCTGATCAGATGGAAGGTTTCTAGATAGTTTAAGAATTGGCAGTTAATTGATTTCTCCATTATTTTAGCAAAAGTAGAAGTGCAATGGGATGATAATTATATGGGAAGACTTTTTGTCATCTTTTTAGGAACTGGCTGGATATGAGCAAATTTCCAAGAAGGGAAAACGCTTTTGGAGTAAGAAAGTGAAAAAAAGCAAGACGTAACAGGAGTACGTTCAAGAGTACAGATTTTAAGAACAAGTGGAGAAATACCATCAGGATCTGGAGCTTTCTTAGCATTAAGTTGGTAAAAATCCTACTGACATCCTTTTGACGAAAGACCACAGAAGGCACTGAATAGAGAGTGCTGGGAATGGTGGGAAGTGATTTACCAAGATCACAATACAAAATTTGGAAGAAAAATAGGATGCTAGCAGGTCAGCTTTATCTTTGGTTGAAGTGGCAACAGAATGATCTGGTTTTGACAGAGGTGGGAACAGAGATGGGCAGAATTTGCAACCAATAGCTTTGGTAAGAAACCAAGCTTGACTACCATTTAGACACACAGTAAGTTTCTACTTTTAGTCTGTTTGAAATATAATTTGGACTGATTAATAACTGCTTTATAATTATTGTGAGCTTTGGTGTAGGCAGAAAATGAACCTAGAGATTAGGATACAAGCCAATTAAGACATGCAAAATTCTTTTCTTGAACAGCTTTAGCACATTTATTGGAAAACCAGATAAAGGACAAATTTCTAAGGTTGAGTGTGGAACAAAGGATTTCATACCTACAAGAATAATTTTGCTGACACGATCTGAGCAACGTTGACATCAGAAGATTTGAAAGAATAATTTGACCAAGGCAAAGAAGAAAAGAAATCTCACAGATCATCCCACTTCGCATTCTTGTAATGCCAAACAACACAAGGTTGAGAATGGCCACAAGAGAAAGGCTCCACTGGGGAAGAGTCCACAACCAAGTTGTGATCTGATGTGCCTTGAGGACCACTCACTGGAATCATGTACTTAACAGGCAGGATAATCTCCAATTTTTGTGATTAAAAGGTCAAGTGTGTTGGCTTCGTGGCTAGGATTATCTAGTATTCTGGTAGGTAAATGAATACCCCATGCAAGCTATTAGTAATTGCTAAGGCCCCAGCATCTCGACCAGATGGGTCTGGGTGATTATAAATTGGAAGCCAACTGGAGTTATAAACATTAAAATCACCAAAGAAAATTACCTCACTGTAAGGAAAGTTGGGCTGAAGAAAGTCAAGTTTCAAAGAGCAGAAGTCAAACAGTTCCAAGTGATTAGTGGAGTTGGGAGCACGATAGACAACAGATGAATTTGACAGAATGTGGTAGAGAGATTTTAAGCCAGACAAGATAGAAAAGAGGAGATTCCAAATTACTATGTCTCTGACAGGGAATATCAGAATTGACATATGTACAAGTACCACCTATGAAGTGAAAGAAATCATACAGCAAATAATTCGAACAACTGAAATGAACAGTGGATCAATCCAATAATTGGGATTCTCTAAGAAAAAGTACATGGGATGTGACAGACTGTAAGTGGAAATGGACATCATTGAGATTAAAACTGAGACCATGTATATTTGTGTAATAAATGAAAGTGTTTGGGAAGTTTAGATCTTTTCACTGATAAGTTTGTTCTATTAATTTGACAATTCATGGTGTATTCAGAAGTAAGAAAAGGTTGTGAGGCCATTCTGTATGAATTAATGAAATTTTTGGATATGGCATACACATGGTAAGAATATACTCATCTCCTTGACATAACATGGAAGACTTGGACAATGCCCCCCACCATACACAATACTCAGACTCCCTCCAGTCATTATCTAGCAGAGTAGAGGCAGCGAGATTATACACTAGCTGATCCAGATGCCTCCTACGGAGTTAACACCCAGTTCGGTCTGGACATCAATCTTATTACACGATGGAAGAGGGGGGGTTGCCGGAGCTTTGTTCTGGAGACTAAACATGGGTTCCACCACTTTCAGCCTTTGATAGATAAAGTGGTGTTATTGCACCAGTTGATGAGATTCGTTCGTATACCACCTAGTATTGCCTGGTAACACAGAGGGGGTGGCATTCTTCTAAGTCGTGTGGGTGCCACACCTCAACCCCTGCTTATGTTAGTTCACACCTAGCTGGTCACCTCCAGTATGCTAGGTGCCGTATTTCAGGAGTTACACATGGAAGTTATACCCAGCGTTACTAACAATCCCAACATTATGAAGGTGCAAGCAGAGGATTTGGCTGTCACAGACCAACTGGATGTTGCCAAAATTAGGTCCACTTGACTTCAGTGTGTTTGTGTGTGTGTGTGGGGTATGGTTGTTTATTGGCACATTAGCTGCTATGGCTATAGTGCACCTATTCATAGGAATATCAGAAAATAATTAAGAATGAAGCAGTTCAATTTCATTTCAGTTTTGAAACCTATTCATAAAAGATTATACACTCCAATTTGTTTCAAAAAAGCAGAAAAGTTCCTTAATATTTGCCTCCTCTCCAATGATATGATGTAATGTCAACGGTTCTTGAAGATTAGCCAGATTTTGAAGTATTGAAGTACGATGTGATTGATAGTGTGGACAGTCAATCAAAATATGTTTGACTGTTAGATGTTCAGAGCAGTGTGAACACTGAGGAGGATCATTGCCTGTGAGTATATGGAGGTGAGTCAGATGGGTATGCCCTATTCTAATCCGTGCAAGTACCACTTCTTCTCACCGAACTGTCGGGATGCATGAGTGCCATAATTTTGGGTCCTGTTTCAACTGAAAAAGTTTGTTATTTGTTTATTTATGCCATAGCTCTGTCCACTGTGAATGGTTTGCTGTTTGAATTATGATATTATAATCAGAAGCTGGAATGAAGACAGAGGTTAAGTCTAAGGTTGATGTATTTTTAGCAGATATATCAGCCAGTTCATTTCCTTTTATGCCTGAATGTGATGGAATCCAACAAAACTTCACTAGTTGTTGACAATGATCAATTTGCAATAGCAAACTCCTGATTTTCATTAAAATATGGTGATTCTTTCGAGAGGGATTCTGCATTGCTCTATTGAGCTGAAAGAGTCAGTGTAAACTATATATTTTGCAGATGGGTGTAGAGTCGAATTTTCTAGAGCTAATTGTATTGCACACAGTTCTGCTGAAAAGCTGCTATACTCAGGTGGAAGAGAAGCTGATATGATAGCAGAGGGAAACACTGCTGCTGCTCCAACAGTTGAAAGAGATTTGGAACCATCCGTATATATCGGCAAGAAGTCAGCACACCTTTGGATATGGCTAGCATGGAGTTGTTGCACATTCAGTGTTAGGCGATTCTTCCCCCATTGTAGAAAATAAGTATCACAGGTCAGTTGAGGAAATGGGGTCCACGGTGGATGAGAGTAATTCTTTATCTGTTGCCTATTGTGGAGAGGGAAATTCCAGTTCTGTGATATTTCAAGGAGCTGTAGGCCAGCTGGTCAGATTTTACTTGGTTTATTTCTATAGAGATTAACTAGTGGTTGATTAAAAAGGTATGGCTGAATAGGATGCAAAGAGCAAGTCTGTATTTTGGCTGCATATTTAAGTAATAGCATTTTTCTGCTGAGATGCAGAGGGGGCTCATGAGCTTCAATGTATAGACTATGAGTTGGAGATGTCCTATACGCACCAATTGCAATCCACAGTGCATTATGTTGAATAGGATCCAGTCAGAGTAGTACACTCCTTCGGGCATAATCATAAACTGGAGCACCACAATCTAAACGGGATCTAATCAATGCTCTATATAAGAGCAGCAAAGTCATATGATCTGCTCCCCAAGACAGAGCAGATAAAGCTCTTAGCATGTTGATCTTTTTGAGACAGGTAGTACGTAATAATTTAACATGCTCAAAGAAGTTCAGCTTACTGTCCAGGATTAGTCCCAAGAATCGGATATTGCTGGCAATCGGAATGGTGGAATTTGATATCCGAAGTTCAGGATCTGTATGCAGTTTGCATTGATTGTAAAAGTGGATCAACTGTTTTCTGTTGGGAAAGACGATATCCATTGAGCTCAGCCCACTTTTGTACTTTATTGAGAGACATCTGCAATTGCCTTTCGATAGATCTCATATTCTGAGAATGGCAAGAAAGAGAGAGATCGTCAGCGTAAAAGTACACCTCTACAGTACTTGGGAGTTCTTTTGTGATGGAATCAATTCTGAGGGAAAACAGGGTTGCACTCAAAACTGACCATTGTGGTACTCCTTCTTCCTGCAAGAATGTAGTAGAAAGGGAATTTTGATATCGGACCTGAAAAGATCTGCTCTTGAGGAAGTTCCTAATAAATATAGGCAGGCTGCCACGTAGACCATGATTATGGAGGTCAGAGAATGCCATAATGCCAGGTAGTATTGAATGCCTTCTCTATATCTATGGAGACCATAACTAGGTGTTCGTTTTTAACAAAGGCATTGTGAATTTCAGATTCAGCCTTGATCATATCAACGGAGGACCTGTTTTGGCAAAAGCCATGCTGACTATTACTTAGTAGATGTTCGCTTTCAATGATCCAAGTGAGTCGACTGTGGATCATTTTTTCAAGAATTTTACCAAGGCAACTGGACAGAGATATTGGTCTGTAACTATTACGACTGGAGGGGTCTTTTCCAGGTTTCAAAAAGGCCAGAACTGTAGCATGGTGCCAAGAAGTGGGATAAACATTTCCCAGGAAGATTCGGTTAAAGAAGGCTAGCAGCCCCGGCAACCCAAAGGTCGTGGGTTCGATTCCCGCCTCGGGCTTGGATCAAAGTACTGCAAAAACCTTGGGAGGTGCAATATGGCCACAGAAGCCGATGCGCCAACAACTACCAAATCAAAAAAAAAAAAAAGAAGGCTAGCAGCATTTGTAAGTTTTTCTCATCAAAGTGCGGTAACATAACATAATATATCCCAACTGGCCCAGCGGCACTGTTGCATGTTGTTCTGATGGCTTGTAAAAGCTCACAGTATTGGAGCGACTGGTTATATGGAAGTAACAGTGAGGTTCGAAAGTTGATGTGTCTCTGTTCTGTGGTGGTCTTAGTTTTCTGAAATTCTGGAGTATAGGTGGAAGCAGCTGAGACGTGAGCAAAAGTTTTGCCTAAGGCATTTGCTATGTCCAGAGGAGCAGAGACGTCTAGACCACTGTAGGAAAGAATTGGGGAAGAAACAGTTGAAAACTTCCTGGAAAGCTGATTAATTTGCTTCCATATTAATCGTGGGTTCGTGTTTCTATTGATAGTCGATGTAAACTGAGTCCAAGAATCTTTCTTGGCTTCTCTTTGAATAAGACGCGCTTTTGCCTTTAGTTTCTTGTAGTTAATAAGATTAACTGTAGTTGGAGTTCGACAAAATAAATTCCATGCTTTATTTTTTTCTTTCTTTGCTTTTGTGCATTCCTTCCACCAACAGTTGAAATGGCATAGAGTCTTGGAATTTGATAATGGAATTGAGCTTTTAGCTGCAAATAAAAGGCAGGAAGTGATATAATCGGTAACTTCATCTATGGGGTGTAGTTGTATAATTTTTTTGTCCAGTGAGATTGCTGACTGAAATTTGTCCCAATTAGCTTTAGAGAATTTCCATTTCCTGCAGGGTTGGTCTAATGGTGGTTGTGTAGTCATCAGATTACAAACAATTGGAAAATGATCGCTGCCCATGGGATTATCCAGAGCAGATCATTGCATGACTGAAAAGAGTATCGGGGAGCAAATCGATAGGTCAATGGCAGAAGTTTGGTTGTTTCTTTGTTTGTAGGCTTTACGGCGCAAGAGCAGCAAAGGCCATAATGCACCTAACTATGGTGAAGTTAAATACATAGTTCTGTCTGTATAGATATTATTCAAGTTTATACTGCATTGTACAGTTTTATCTGTTTGAGGAAATCAAAAATTTTGGTCACATGTAGCCTGTCTGCTAGGAGGTCAGAAATTCTGAAAGAGGTGTTCATCGTGGAAAATGAGGTAAACATAGCTTGTCGCTCAGTATTGTATTTGGGGCAGTCAATAAGTAGATGTTGGACAGTGAGCTGAGTGTTGCACTTTGTGCACTGCGGGGGATCAGTGGCCGCAAGCAGATAAAGATGAGTCAGATGCGTGTGTCCTATCTGTAATCGGGCTAATACGACTTCTTCGTGTCGGTTCTTCCATATGCTAGAGCTCCAAGGTTTTCGATCTTTTTTAATACCGGGTAGCTTATTGTTGCCTTGGTTCTGCCAGATATGTTGCCATTGTTCAAGACATCGCTTCCGTATAATGTACTTGTAATCAGATGCAGGTGTAGTAAAAGATTGGTCTATTAAATGATTGGTCAACAAAAGAGAACTTGTTGCTTCTTCTGGTTTAACTTAGTCAGAGTATTCCAGATCTGTATGGGTAAGGGGTTATCATGATTTTTATTCCGCTGTATAGCTTGGATGGCACTAATGGAGTCGGTATAAATAACACTGTGCACTATGGCTGTTGAGAGTATGCAATTTAAGGCTATGTGGATAGCACAGAGTTCTGCAGTATAGCTGCTACATTCGGTTGGGAGCTCCTTGGATATGGCAATGTTGGGAAATAATGCTGCTGCGCCAATGATTGTCAGTTTTAGACCCATCCGTGTAGATTGGTGTGTACTGTCTGTGCTGAGTTCTCAGTGTGGCATGTATTTGTAGTGTGCTCTGTTGGGACATGATGTGTTTTCCCCAGGCTGTGAAAGAAAAGTCACACAGCGGTATATGATACATCCGTGGTGGGATTGCATAAGAGGCAGTAGGCTGTATCTTACTAAGGTCAATTTGTCAGTCAGTGTGTAGTGCACAAAGACGTATACTGGTTGATGGGTAATCTCTATAAAGGTTTTCCCATTTAGGAGAGAAAAGTCCATTCCAGGCCGGGTGATTTGGATGCCCTTTGAGTTTTGCTGCGCAATTGAATAAAATCATTTGTCTGCGTAGCTGCAGGGGTGTTTCATGCACTTCAGCATATAGGCTTTGAACTGGTGATGTGTGGTATGCCCCAAGTGCAAGACGAAGAGCACTGTGGTGTACAGGATCAAGCCAACGTAAGGCACTTGGTCTAGCAGAACTATAGACTACAGAACCATAGTCCAGATGTGACTGTATTAATGCATGGTACAGATGTATTAGTGTGCAACGGTTAGCTCCCTCATGTTGTGCCAGATAGAACTTTTAAGATGTTAAGCTTTTTAAGACAGGAAATCCATAGCGATTTTATATATTCAAGGAAGGTGAGTTTTTGGTCAAATATCACACCAAGAAAGCGGATACTGGAGACAACTTGTATGACTTGATTTGCTAGTCGAAGTTCTGGATGTGGATGTAGGTTACACTTCCTACAGAAGTGTATTCCAAAGGTTTTTTTGTGCGAGAGACGACAGCCTTTGTTTTGGGACCATTTAACTATTTTGTTGATGGCACATTGCAACTGTCTTTCTATCATTTGCATGTTAGGCGAATGGCAGGCGATACTGAAGTCATCAGCATACAGGGTAGTAGATATTGTTTGTGGTAGTTCATGCGTTATTGAATTCATTATTATATTAAAGAGAGTGGCACTTAGTACTGACCCTTGTGGTACTCCTTCTTCCTGGATAAATTTTGAGGATAATTGATTTTGAACTCTGACTTGAAATGAGCAGTGGTGTAGGAAATTTTTGATAAACTGTGGTAGATATCCGCTTAATCCCAGATCGTATAGATTTCGCATTATACCATATCTCCAAGCAGTTTCAAAGGCTTTTTCAATGTCAAAAAGGACCATGACAAGGTGTTCTTTCCTTATGAAGGTGTCATGGATGTTCATTTCTGTCTTAATCAAAAGGTTGAGAGTGGATCTACCTTCACGGAAGCCACACTGCACTGGATTTATAAGGTCGTTTCGAGCTAGAAACCAGGATAGTCGGGCGTTGACCATTTTCTCCATGACCTTGCACATACAGCTAGTGAGTGCAATTGGTCGATAGCGGTGCGGATTTGTAGGGTCTTTTTCTGGTTTTGGAAATGCCAAAACGTAAGCATGCCGCCAATTTTTGGGGAAAGTGTTTTCTTTGAATATTCTGTTGTAGAGCAGTAACAGTGTCTTGAAGGCTGGTTCAGTAAGTTTTGCTATCATGATGTAATGTATTCCATCTGGCCCTGCTGCACTAAGTTTAGTGGAGGCTAGAGCATGGTGCAGCTCTGACATTGTGAAGGGGAGATTGTATGCAGTACTGGATGCTGATTCAAAATTGATTGAGTGTTTTCAGCCTGTGCTTTGTGTGCCTGTAAATGTAGTGAGTATGATGTCACAGCTGAGATTTCCATGAATGATCTACCTAGCGTGTTTGCAATCTCTTCTGGTTTTGTAATATCAGAGCCATTGACAGTAAGCATGGGGCAGTTGACGCGTGGGTGTTTTGCATACATGCGCTGTATTTTGGCCCATATTGTTTGGGTTTTTGTCATTTTTGTAATTGTAGAAGCGAAACGCCTCCATACTTCCCTTTTGCTGGTCTGCCTGCCTAATTCGTTTTGCCTTTGCCCTTGCCTGTTTAAAGCAGATGAGGTTTTCTGTTGTTGGGAACTTTCTGAAAATGTTCCATGCTCTATTCTTCTCTTTTTTAGCAGCACTACATTCTTCATTCCTCCACACTTTAGAGTGGGCCAATATTTTGGTGGATCGTTTTGGAATTGCTTTGTCCACTGCCTGCAGTATTTGGTTGGATATATATATTCAACTGCCAGGTTTATAGTTGTTTGTTGGACCTGTTTTTCATCTAGCATAGCTAGCTGCTTGACACGTCCTATTCTGCTTTTGAAAAGTTCCATTTGGCAATTCAGTAGGAAAGGTGGGAGACACTTGTTTCAATGCGGCATATCAGGGTAGTGATCACTGCCAGTGGAATGCTGTGAATAGGCCATCCAAATAGAGAGTATATGGTTGCTGAGCATAAAGAGACATCGATAGCTGAGATAGACCCTGTAGGAAGATGAATATAAGTGTGCGCTCCTTTATTGAGAGTTATTAGATTGTGTTGATCAAGTAATTTTTCGATGGTTTGTCCACACTTATCCAGGTTATGGTTTCCCTGTAGCGGATGGTGACTGTTGAGGTCTTTGAGGATACAGTATGGTTTGGGAAGCTGTATCACTAGTTCTAAATCGGCATAACTTATATTTTGGTTAGGTGGCAAGTATAATGAGACTATGGTTAAACGAAGTTAATATTGACTCGTGCAGCAACTGCCTCAAGGTTTGTTTTTAATGGGATTGGTTTTGAGAGTATCTGGGAGTTGATAATCAGTGCTACCTCTCCATGTGCTAGATTTTGCAAATTGTGTGCAAATTGTGTGTTGTGTTGTGTGCAACACAATCTTGTTGGTGTATTATGTATTTCCGAAGGGAAACAATTATATTTGGTGTTAGATTGGTTTCCTGTAAACAGAAAGCAATAGGATCATATTGTGAAAGGAGATCTCGTATGTCAGCCAAATTACTACGATAGCCTCTACAGTTCCATTGTAAGAAAGTAAGCATTATTTGGGTTTACATGAGCCCTTGATTTGTTTTCCAGGTGCAGAAGGTTGTTGTTTGGTTTTTAGGAGCATCAGCAACTAAGGCCATATTGCTCCGGGGATATGTGGCGGTCATTCCCCTAACCTTTTCTGCATCCTCCATATTTGGTGGGCACGGGCTCAAACCCCGGTCTAATCAAGAAGCATGTGCTAGGCACTGCTGCTCCTGCCCACCTGGCTATGGAGGAGCCATACAGAAGGTTTGCATTGCTCAAGTTTACCTTTCTCCTTTTTTTGGGAATTGAGGTTTCCCTGTATCCATCTCCTCCTCAGTGAACAATTCATCTTGGTTTGGATTATCTTCTGAATCCAGGTAATCTGTTTGGTTTGAGTCAGGATTGGTAGATACTGTAGTATTCTACTGTTGAATGGCACCTGGCTGTACTGTGATCGGTGTATTTATAGCTTTGCTTTGTTTGCATTTTGTTTGGTGTGTTGCTACTGGGGACAGTATTGACCTTGCCTATTCAGCTAGTGATTTGCTTGGTGGTATAATTATCTCCGTTTGAGTGGCAGTTGATGTGTGCTTTTTTGATTATTTGAGCATAAGTTGGCTTGTTAGTATTTGGAACTGGTAAAGATTTTTTAGCCTCTTGGTATGTTACACTGTGTTTGGTCTTGTACCGTTGTATGTTTTTTTCACGTTTCCAAAGGTGGACACTCCTTCGAATACGCTGGATGCTTCTTTACAGTTAGGACAGTTTGCTGTTGCGGCTGTGCAGTCTGTACTAGGGTGCTCAGTGGAGCCACATTTGGCACAGGCAGCTGCTCCTCTGCAGACTGGCTGTGAGTGCCCAAACTTCTGACACTTACAGCAGCGTAATGGATTTGGCATGTAGGGTCTGACATGGCAGTTAAGGTAACCTGCTTTTATCATTGTTGGTGGTTTCGGATTATCAAATGTGAGGATTATGTTCCGAGTAGGAACTAATTACATCGTCCTTTGTTAGAATCTGCTTTACATTAATCACACCATCATCTCGCAATTCTTGTTTAATTTCTTCGTCTGACAAGTTCACGAGGTCCCATTCGGTGATGACATCTCTTGACGTGTTCAAGGGCATGTGCGGTGAAATGGTGACAGATGTTCCTCTGAAAATTTTTTGTTTCTGTAGTTGCTCGGATTGTCAAGCAGTGGCAACTTCAACCAGTAGGTCTCCTGATCTTAAACGATGAACTATCTTGGGAGTACCTATTGTGCTTTCTAGGCATTTCTGCACTAGAAATGGAGATAGTTTTCCAATCGGTTGTTCTTCAGTGGAATATATAATTAGAAAAGTTGGAGTTCGCATTCTTTCTACGTCAGTCTTTTGATGTTTTGATGAAACATAACCAGAATCCTCTTGTTGTCTTGTTAGAGCTTCTTCTGTGTACCCAGTGGTTTTCTGGGTTTTGGAAACTGCTTGCTCCATTTTGCCCTGGAGAGAAGACCTTTTACCCTCCACGTGGAGGCAGGAGCAGTGCCACCTTTGTGACAAGCAGTAGTGGGTTAGTGATAATATGCAAATAAAAAGGGAAAAAAGAAAGATGGTTACTTCTCCTCCTGATCAAGTAAAGTGATTTCTTTACTAGTGATTATTTAATCATTTGTTAGTGTGTTAGTATGCTAAATAAAGAAGATGATTTTATTTATTCAAGAGAGAGCACTAGTTCACTGGAAAAAGACACTTGATCACAAAATCGCTTGGCACGTGGGGCCAATGGCAGAAGTCTGTCCATCAGGTAACTGTATGGTGTGTGAGCCACTATTAAGAAGAGTGAGGTTTTGTTTTTCCAGTAAAGTTTCAATCAGTTGGCCGCGTCCATCTAATTTAGATGATCCCCATAAAGGGTGGTGGCCACTGAAATCCCCTAGCAGGTAGATAGGGGAGGGTAGCTGTATTAAAAATTCTTCAAGATCATTATAAGAGTAAGTATGATTTGGTGGGCGATAAACTGAGACTAGTGTTAAAGCAGTCTGAGTAATCAGGTGCATAGTGACAACTTCGATTTGGGTTTGGAGAGTGATTTGCCTAGCTGGAATCCTTGAGCTAATTAAAATAGCTACACCACCATGAGCAGAATCGGATGTATTCCGATCTCGTCTATAGATGGAGTAGTTTTTTATGGAAATGGAAATTTGAGCAGTTATCCTCTTCTTCTACAAATATTTCCAGAATTGGATCTTCTTGTTTGGATGGGTACTCTGCATTCACTGATGTATCCAGAATAATCTTTTTTGAAGGAGGACTATGATTATTTGAAGTAGTAGCAATCACTGGCGGAGGAGGAGATTTCACTGGTATCATAAAAGGCATATTGCTTGCTTGGTCTGTGTTTAAGGGGATTGGAATGTTGCTGAGAGGACAGCCCGAGCCCAGTCGGAGATTGATCTGTTTGATAGAACAGTAACATCAGTTTGAGTTGCTATTGTTTTTTGTTTTTTTTTTTTTTGCAATATTGGCATATGTAGGTTTAGGGATAGTGGGTACAATTAATTTTCTTGCTTCCTGATAACTAACTTTATTTTCAACTTTATATTTCACAATTTTTTTTCTCCGTTTTCCATCTCTCACATGATTTTTTTTTCAGGATATTTTTTTTCTCCGTTTTCCATCTCTCACATCTTAGAGTAGGCAGGATGGTTGCCTTTCCAGTTGGGACAGATCATTTCTTTCACCGAACAATCACTTTGAATGTAATCGGAGGATCCACAGTTGGGACAAACCTCTGCATGTCATTTGAGAGTGGCCATACTTTTGGCATTTATAACATCTCAACGGATTGGGTATGAAAGGACAAGTGCAGCAAAGTAGATATCCTGCTTTTACTGATGAGGGCAGATTTACACTGTTAAAGGTGAGAATGATATTTCTAGTAGGTATGAGTATATTGTCTCTTTTGACCATAATTCTTTTTACAGCGATTACATTTTGTTCCTGAAGCTCTTCTTTAATTTCTTCCTCCGTCACATTCATCAGGTCCCAACTAGATATTACATCCTTTGATGTATTTAGGTTACGTTAACTAGAATATCAGCAAAATTTGTAATTTTTGGCAGTTTTTCAGAATGCCTGTGGTTTAGAGTTTCAACAAGTAAGTCCCCTGATTGCAGTCTCTTTACTGTCTTGGGAGACCCTGCAATACTTTCCAGGTGATTTTGGATTAGAAAGGGGAATAGCTTACTGAGAGGCTGTTCTGATAGTCAGTGCATTATTAAGAATGCTGGTAAGTCTGTCACCAAGGAATTAGTTTTCAATCTCTTTGCTTGTGATGAATCATGTTCATGTTCGGTATCTGGCCGACAGCTTGTCGACTCTATAGATGGAAACATATTTTGTTCCATGTTGGCTCCTCTTAGCCCCTGGCACATGAACTGTCACACCAAACTGACTCAACATTGCACTGTCCACCCATGTCAACCTGATGCACTTCCTTAGATTTTATGTGTTTCTTAACTAACCCCTCCTCCCTTCCTACCCTGTCTGTTCTTTCTGTACACATTGTGCTCCCCAAATTCCAATTCTGCACTGCTTATATCTGTGTGACACCATGTCTCTGAAATCCCAACAATATCTGTCTTTGATGTCTTGATCAGCACTTCAAATTCATCAATTTTATTCACTATACTTCTAGCATTAGTATACATGCACTTGTTCTTATGCCAATCGGGCTAGCAGGGTGGGTAAAGTGCCTGCCTGGAAACCCAAAGGTCGTAGGTTCGTATCCTGCCTTGGGTTGGATCAGAGTAGTGCAAAAACCTTGGGAGGTGCATTATGGCCACAGAAGCTGATGTGTCAACTAACAAAAAAAAAAACTCGTTCTTACTCTTAGTTACCCTAACACAGCCCATGTATTTACTTGTTCCATGATGACTCCCAGCAGCTCTTGAAGTCCCCAGTAACTTGCTCTCTAGGCTGCTGCTCATTACAATAGAAGCAGTGCAAGAATCACTTTCCCCTCTGCCTGTGGCTCTTTTAGTCTGTGAATCCCCCAATCTAGCAGTTTTTCAACCCACCTAACACTGCCTCGATAGCATCAGCAAATGACCCATATTTCTGGAATTCTTTATAACAGTGAGAATTCTAGCTTCATTCATTTTACTAATCCCTCTCACAGGCTTATAAACCTCAATCGGGTCACCTCTAAGGTGCCTTTTTGCCAAGCTCTGTAGCCAATGTACTCGGAGTCTTTCCTCATATGGCCATCCTTCTGCCAATCCCCCCATTTGAGTTGCCTGTCTTTAGAACCTTTCAAGAAGCTCAATATCTTTAGGATAAGCTCTCCACACTTGAATACAGTATTCCAAATGTGATCTTACAATTGCATTATACAGTGGGACTATGACCTCCCTGTTTCCACAGGATAGTGTTTGATAAATCGATAGGACACGAAGGGTTTTCCCGGCTGCCTTTTTACACTGTTCAGAAAGCTTCACACTGCCTATATCATAACTCCCATATCCCTTTCCTCCTCCACTGTTTTTAATCCAACCTCACAAAGTGTATAATTTATTTGTGAGTTGCTATTCCCCAAGTATAAAACCTTTCATTTAGTAGCATTAAAAAATAGTTCCTGTTTCTCTGACCATTTCTGAAGTCTGTTCAAGTCATCCTCTAAGGCAGTGGTTCTCAAACGTTTTAATCTGAAGGCACCCTAAATCCATTATGAAAAATGCCCGGTACCCCCAGCACCGGATGCAATGGGCGCTGGCAGAATATTTTGTAAGGCGGTGCTGTTTCAAATACAGTGTATGCGAAGGACGGCTCAGCTCGGCTGTTCCTTATATGTAGGTGTATATACATAAACACTGCAATGACTTCTAATTTACATGACTTTAAAATTAACATGACTAATTTACATGACTTTTATATTAAAGTGACTTCTAATTTACATGACTTCTGCGATGACTTCTAATTTACACAGTTGCATGAAATTCAATGACCTTTTGTAGCGATGGCCATGATGTAAGCCGATGCTAAATTTGACGTCGCAGCACCCCTATAGGGTTCTATAGAGCAGTGGTTTTCACTTTGAAAACCACTGCTCTAAGGAGTGCTGCTTGACACTGATCATTAATGAATCTATCAATCTTTACATCGTCTGCAAATTTTTACATCACGTATTTATTCCTTCTTCAATGTCATTTATGAAAATGAGAGAACCAATCCAAGAACCAATCCTTGAGGAAGCCCACAACGGACATTACACCAATCTGAAGAATATTCATTAATTACAATCCTCTACCTTCTGTCCTGCACTACCCAGCAATCCATCTTAGAATCTTATCAGTAATCGCAACCTGTTGAAGCTTATACCGTAGCTTGTCATGTGGGACCAAGTCAAATGCTTTGCTAAAATCCTTATAAGCTACATTGAAATTGTTCCCTAAACCCAGCTCACAAGTAGCTGTGTCAAAAAAAGCCTACTAGGTTAGTTAAACATTATTTTCCCTTAACAAAGCCATTGTATGTGCCCATCAGAATGCTATATCTATCTAAATGTTCCTGGATTGCACCCTTCATCATTGCCTCTAAGACTTTTTTCTACCACCACAGTCATGACTAACCAGTCTATAGTTACCAACTTCACTCTTAGAACTGCCTTTGTTTATTGGAGATACGTTGGCACTTTTCCAATCCAAAAGAATCTCCAAGAATTTCCAAGTCCAAAGATGCCCTCATAATTAACATCAATGGTTCGATACACTCCCTAGCACTCTCCCTCAAAACTACAGGGTATATGCCATCAAATCCAGGAGCATTACTTGCCTTTGTGTTCAAAGGGTTTTCTAATAAACAGTCATCTGTAATTACTACATCGCTAATTTCATATGGCTCAGTCTCACTTGCACAGCAGCTTCTCAACATGAAGGGTCTTTTGTGAGTAAAGTCAGATACAAAGTACCTGTTAAATTAATCCACAACATCAGCTGGATTGTCTAAGACTTTCTCATACCCAGTACACAGGGATCCAATCTGATTTGCTTTTTTCTTCCTTGTATTCACATACATGAAAAATTCCTTGTCCCCATTCTTTGCTCTCTTAGCCAATGCTTTCTCATATACACAGCCTTGGTCTACCTGACCTTATTTGTGGCACTATTACAGATCAACTTGTAATACACAGTTTGACTTTCTTTATTATTTTTCTTTGATATTAAAGTATATATATTATATTCTTCAATTCTAAATGCCACTCACACTTTTCTCTCCACTGACTGCAAGAAATTTATATCCTCCCCCTTGCTGAATAATTAAGAAAATATTAAGAAAAGACAGATGTAGAATAGATGTGTGGAAATTTGCCTTTAGCCAGCAGGTGGTTAATTGCTGGAACAAACTTCCATCTGTCATGGAAGTTGATAGGTTAAATAAATTTAAGGAGGAACTGTACAGGCATTTGGAGGGAATGGGGTGATTTTTTTTTTTTTTTTTTGGCTGATGCTGCATAAGCTCATACACTTGCTTTCTTGCATCACATGCCACCACTACTACTACTACTACTACTATTATAAGTAAAAGAAACAGTATCAGTTAACTAGTAAATTATATGGTTGCTATGCTGCAACCATATACTTTACTGTATCCTGCAATGCTACTGATAAGTATAAACTGTTACAGTAAAATCCTTCATTATACAATGCCCACTGGCATACACAGCTGCTGTGCAGCTGTGTATGCCGGTGGGCATTGTATAATGAAGGATTTTACTTTTGCACATGAAACAGCACTGGTGTAAGTTAGGAAGTCATGTCCATTTGGAAATGTTTACTACTAATAGCCCAAGGGAATATTGCTGGAGATAATATCCTACAGGTTTGACATAGCAGAAAAGTTAGCACAGTTTGGTTGTTTTAGGATATTATGGTGCATTAGTGTCTAAGGCACAAAGTCAAACGGCACTAATGCACTAAGTCAAAAAGGTGTAAAATATAAAAGTATAATATTATAATTGTTTATATATTATTGTGAAAGAGTATATGATACAAAAAGTTTATAAAGCATAAAATGATAAAAACATTCTAGATAAAGTTATTTAGATTAATAAGTTGTGAAAACGTAAATATAGCTGACACGTCATTGTCCGATAAAATCTGTCTGTGTGTATAAGGCTCAGACAGAGAGCTAAAACATAAACGATGATCATTATAAAAACATGGATATTCAATAAATATGATGGACTGTTAAAATAGCGTCACAATTTCTAACCTATCTGCACTATTGCTAACCTATCTGCACTCAGCAGATAGGTTAGTACAGGAGTGCAGTAGCATGTCTGCTAAATATGGTTAATGACTGTATTCATTATCACAATGATTAGTTGCAAACTCTTCTGACTTAAGTGATTGGGCTACAGAATATATATATAGTGAAGGAGCTCAGAAATGGTTTTATTCTTATTCAAAGTAATCATCACCTGATTGAATGCACTTATAACACCATTCTAAAATTTTATGAAAAGTCAGCGGCAGTTATGTTTTTCTTTATAACCTCAACATCCTGAAATCTCTTTCCTTTGAGAGCAGTTTTCACCTTGGGAAAGAGGAATAAGTCAACTGATACTAGATCGGGAGAATAGGGTGGATGGTTGAATCTGTACAATGCCACATTTTGTTAGATATGTCTTCACAAGTGCAGAATGGGTGTGGGAATTGTCTTGTAACAAGAACCAGCTGCCTTTCTCTCGAAATTCCAGCCTCACCTGAGAAATGTGCATCAAAACCTTTTGAAGCACCTGTAGGTAGAATGCAGCATTGACTCTCTCCTTCAGGTTCAAATGCCTTGCGAATCACATTCTGTTTGTTGAAAAATAATGATTGGCATTGTTTTGATCCTGGACTTCTGTAAACAAAACTTTTCAGGCCTTGGTGATGATTTTGAAATCCGCTGCATGCTCTGACACTTCATCTCAGAGTCCTACCAAAACACCCAACACTCATCTCCAGTTATAGTCAAAACTGTACATGAGTCTTGACAAATCTAGTTGAAGTCTTTGCATGATGATAGTCTTCATTGTTTTTGCTTATTTGTGAGGCTGTGCAGTAAAAATTTTGTACAGACCTTCCTTTTCAATAAATCTTCATGCAGAATTTTAAAAATCATCTTCTTATTCATATCTAATTCATCAGCCATCATTCTGATGGTCAAACAATGATCTCATGCCACAATTTCTGAACTTTTGCAACTCTGTCCTCATTTCAAGAGGCCCACCCACTTCTTCAGTCATCACGAACATCCTCACATCCATCTTTGAATTGCTTATACCATTCAAACGCATTGGCATGCTTGAATGTTTCACCACCATAAACAGTTTTTAATATTTCATAAGTTTCTGTTGCAGCTTTTCCCAGTTTAAAGCAAAATTTTATATTTGTTCATTGCCCCATTGCAAAATCATGATAAAGTCAATACTACTAATAAAACTGGTTATTACTTGCAACCTCTCAGCGTACTGGACAATCTCTGAACTACCATCTGTTGGAGGAAGTCTAAACTATGACTAACACTTCCATTTTATTTTCAAATTTATCAAGACTGCAATAGCACAAGTCTGGGAGTTTTATTGCCGCACCTCATATCCTCTTATGCCACTGGTAAAAATTTGATATCTCATCTGGTGTGTCACTTTGCCATTGACAATGAATATGGTGTGTAAATTGCAGAGTTAGTCCCTGTGGAATGCAAAAATCTGCCATGCAGTATGTCACTAGAGCTCATCACACAAAACACAGTTGCAATGTGAACAAGGAGAATGAGCTCCAATGCCAGATAAAATTCAGTTTGTTTCAGTAATTTACACATTAATGGAATACATTAAAGCTTTCATAAAATAAAATGAAATGTCACTTATTGAATAAACATTTTGGCCGATAAATTATATAGAAACTGATTGTCAGCCAAACATGATTTGATGGACATGTGGGAGTTGCAATGAAAGCAACTCTCTCATGTGAGCATGTGGCAAGAAGCAAAGTTGCTATAATTGCAATCATCACATTTTCTAATTTTACCAAAAAACTTACTTTTATTTTTCACTTCATCTTTAAACACTGAAAAATTTTCTTCTTCATGACCATATTCAGAATACACGTCTTTGCTTTCTGTTATCACACTGTCTTTCTCTGCATCCATCAACATCTGAAGGAAATCGTTCCTGATCTATGAGTATGAAATACAAAGCAGTTATAGTCATGGAAATACTGTTAACAATGGCATCAGATTTTATATAAAAAAATGTACAATTCACTTACTGTATCTGCAGAATTTTCAATAAAGAAACCAAAAATCAGATGGTTTTTGAATGCCTGTGAGTTACAGCCCGGTGAGCAACATTACTGAAGAGTAGAGTTTCTAGTACTGGTGGTCCATTTCACTCTTTCCTACAGACTTTATTATAAATTCAGTAACAGTATGTTTTACTGAACAGGGGCTGTTCCTTTACTTAGTGATTTTTCACACATATCATATTATAAGTAAAAATGAATATGTACAGGGTGTTTTCACATAACTTTAAAATTTACTATGAGTATATTTTACTCATAGTAAATTTTAAAAAAATTGTTTTAAAATTTATTTCAAAAAATTCTTTTAAGAGTATAATAGTCATCAGATATTTTAAGATGGGATATACAGTTCTTTGAACATTCAGGGATACATTAAAGAAAAGCTTGACTACCATTGATCAAAAGCAGTGGTAGTCAAAAATGTAGTTATATTATACTAAAACTGCAAAGAGCCCAAAGCAGTGTGAATGCATTGTCAAAAGGAAAACTGCTGGTAGCAGTTCTCCTAAAAATCATGGCTTTATTATTATTATTATTATTATTATTATTATTAGTTATATGATGTAAGGAAGCCTGAGGCTTATGCTGCACCAGCCAAAAAAATTTCTGAATTACCCTGAGAGAGAGAGAGAGAAGTACAAGGGAATCACCAAGAAAGAGAAGAATGATGATATCCAGCTGAGGACTGGGTATTATACTGCTTGACAAAATTAACAGAACATATAGAAAATGTGGTGTAACTCATGCAGCTTGCAATGAAGTGGGACAAAATTTTGGTATGATGGTGTACTATAATGAAATGAGGAGACAGCAAGAAACTTCAGACAGTTATAAGGGATGTTTATAGGCATTGTATAAGAATTACCAAAAAGGTCACATTACAGAAGTCGATAGAAGGTGCTCGAAAATATGGTCACATTACATCAGTATGGTGCATAATACCCTCCAATGGCTAAACAGCCCTGACAGCTGTGAACCATGCCTGATATAAGGGTGCTCTGGCAATAAGTCTTATTCTTCCGCTTGCACAGACCATAGATCACCAAGTGACCAAGGAGTTGCTGTTGGCATACAATGATGCTCAAGGGCATCCCACATATGTTCGATCAGATTTAAGACTGGTGAGTGTGCTGGCCATGCCAGTTGTTAGATATCTTCAGATTCAATATATTCCTTTACCATTCGAGCTCTAATGTGCAGTGGCATTATCAAATGAAAAGAAAATCTGGGCCAACCGCACCCCTAAAAAGTCACACATAGGGTTCAAGGATCTGTTCTTAGTATCTCTGTGCAGTTATTGTACCCCTATCAAAATATATTTGTTTGTTCTCACAGAACAAGAAAATATATTTTGATAAGGGTACTGTAACTGCTCAGATCAACTTTGCAGCCGTTGATCATTATTTTGCTTCCCACGAGAACACTGCCTCCACTGTAACTGCCCCTTTCTCTGATGTTAGAGTGATGGTACCACATTCCTCACTGCCGCCAGAAGAAATAACATCTAGAATCTGTTTGCAGGCTAAAATGGGACTCACCAAAGAACAGAAATGTACCCCATTTGTCAGGGCTCCAAGTCACACGCATTCCTGGCACTGGTTTCAAGCTCTGTGGTTGTTTAGAGTTAATGGGATACAGAACACTGGTTTCCTTGCATAGAGTCCACTTGAATTGAGCCTTCTTAATGCAGTCTGGTTGGAAATGTTTTCGCCTGTGGCCACAGCAACCTCAAGAGACAGATGATGACAGGACATTGTAGGGTTCCATATTACTGTTGGAGCCAGAAGCGGTGTGTTCTGGTTGATGTAGTCCTCAGGCAATCTTGGCCAGCTCTTCTTGTAATGGTTCCTGTCTCCTGAAACTGCTTCCATAGTGGCAAGATGACACTGTGCGAAACATTATGCCAACATGCCACTTCTGCCTGGGACTGCCTCTCTCAAAGTCGTTCAATGGCCCGCCATCTCAAAGAATCATCTAAATGACTTGCCATCTTGAGTACTAGAGATGTGGCTTTCCCACTCAGCAAGCCAAAAAACAGGAATGAAGTGATGTGGTTGTAACCCATGTTTTTATAGGCATGAATAATTTGCATAATGTGGGGCTCTGTAAGGTGGTAGATCAATTTTTATTAGATACTCAGAATTTGTATGCCAGGATGCCTATTATATCAAATATTTGCTTTTGGAGATGCTGTTCACAATAAAATATTTGTGAAAAACATTTTGTTCTGTTAATTTTGTCCAGCAGTGTACTTGTTTCATGTTTTCAGACTGTCTGTAGTAAGCCAAGATACAACCACAGGGGCTGCCTTTGTGTCTTTTCAATGCAAGGAGTGTGATGAGATTAAGTTAAGTGAAAACTCATCGTTCTGAAGGCATTAGCATTAGCATTAGCATTAGCATTAGTAGAGGCATTTGATGCAAGAAAGCAAGCTTATGCAGCATCAGCCAAAAAAAAAAAAAAAAAAAAGTAACATAAATAAATAAAAATAACCACTTCCACTTCACCCCTCTGTTCGTTCGAAATACCTGTCCAGCTGAGCCTTAAACTTATTTAGGCTATCAACTTCCACGACAAGGGATGGAAGTCTGTTCCACCCACCAACCACCCGCTGGCTAAAGGCAAATTTCCGCACATCTATCCTACATCTGTCTTTCCTCAATTTGAATTTATGCCCTCTCAGGTGATTTTTCTGAGCTAGAGGAAGAATCCCATCAGCATTGAGCATGCTCAAACCATTCAAGGCTTTGTACACCTCTATCAGATCACCCCGCTGGTGCCTAGTTTCCAGACACTGTAATTTGCAAAACTTAAGCCTTTCTTCGTAAGAGAACCCCTTTGTCCCATTCACCAATCTAGTTGCCCTTCTCTGTACTCGTTCCAGCAGCAGCTCTACATCCTTCCTGAAATGAGGCCTCCAGGCCTGTATACAGTACTCTAGGTGTGGCCTGACCATTGCCTTATACAAGGGAATAATCACCTCCTTATCCCTGCTAGAAAAATTCCTATATATCATTGACAATACACCATGAGCTACTCTTGCAGCTCGTCTGCACTGCTCAGAGAACTTCATATCTGCCTTCACCACCACCCCCAGGTCCCTTTCATTCTCTACCACTGTCAGTGTAGTACCACAGAGTTGATACGCTGCTCTGGGGTTGCTGTTTCCCATATGTAGTACTTTACATTTGTCAATGTTAAACTTCATTTGCCACCTCGAAGCCCATCTGCTCAACCTTTCCAAATCCTGTTGCAGCAGCATAGTGTCAGTAGTGTCCTTGACAACCCTGCCAACCTTCGTATCGTCTGCAAACTTGGACATTAAGCCTGATATACCATCATCAATATCATTTATAAATACAGAAAACAATAAAGGCCCCAATACTGAACCCTGAGGGACTCCACTAATAACATTAGTCCACGATGAGCAGTGTCCATTGATTACCACTCTCTGTCTTCTCCCCCTCAACCACCCCTTTATCCATAGCAGCAACTTGCCTCCAATGCCACACTGCTCCAATTTGTGCAGCAGTCTTCCATGTGCAACAGTATCAAAAGCCTTTCTAAGATCCAAGTATATAATATCAAAGTTATTCCCTGCATCCAGTTCTTTTGTGACTGCATCACAGTATCCAATCAAATTGGTCAGGCAAGACTTCCCCTTAACAAAACCATGCTGTGTCCTAGCTATAACTGAAGTCTTGTCTAGATGATCCTGCAGTGCTTCTTTCACCAGTGCCTCCATTAATTTTCCGGGAACAGAAGTTAAACTCACAGGTCTATAATTACTTGTGTCAGCCTTTGATCCCCCTTTGTGAATTGGGGTCACATTTGCACATCTCCAGTCAATGGGTACCTCCCCTGAGTCCAAGGAAGCTCTCATAATTATGGCTAAGGGTTTGCTTACCTCCTTTGCTGCCTCCTTTAATATAACTGGATAGATCCCATCCACCCCAGGTGCCTTTCTTGTGTTTATCTTCAACAATTTCTCCTCCACTTTGCTCTCAGTTATTACAAGATTCTCTAGCTTACTGCTAGAATTGAATACACCTCTGGCATTCCCCTCGCTGAATAACTCCTCATGTGTGAATGTCGATGCAAAATATTCATTTAGTTTGTTAGCTACCCGAGCAGGGTCATCAACAGTTGACCCATCGATCTCAAGTGGACCAATCTGATTCATCCCCTTCCTTCTAGAGTTTACATAAGTAAAGAACTCTTTGCTGTTTTTCTTCGCATCCCTTGCCAAGGATCTCTCGTAATCTGCCTTCGCCTGCCTAACCTCCTTTGTAACTTGGTTACAGATCAACTTGTATCTATCATAGGCGTCCGTGTCACGTGTTAATTTGTATGTATCCCATGCATTTTTCTTCTCTGCCATATGCCTCATTAGTTCATCTGACAACCATTTAGGCCTAAACCTTGAACAATATTTCTTAGTTGGTATGTAAAGCCTAGTAGCTTCCACGATAAGTTCTTTGAATGCTTCCCATTTTGAATTTGCTGTTGGCAATATCATCAGTTGATCCCACTGTATAGAATTTAAATACTGTCTCAGTCCATTGTAGTCGCCTTTACGAAAGCAATACCCCTTCCCTTTACCCCTAATGGTAGTTACCTCTTTGAGTAAATCCCACTTCAGCACACTGTGATCACTGCCACCAAGTGGTTCATTTATCTGCAGATTCTTAATGCATGAAGAATCACTACTGATAATCAAATCAAGAGTATTACTCCCTCTAGTTGCCTCCCGAACATGCTGATGTAGAAAACAATCATCCAATAAATCCACAAAAGCCTTGCTACTGTGTGAGTGACCAGCCCCCAAATTCCAGTCAATATCTGGGAAATTAAAATCCCCCATTATAAGACTCTCTGATTTACTGGCCCACTCTATTTCTCCGAACAGTTTCTTATTATACTCATCAGAGTCATTAGGCCTATAGCACACTCCTACTCTCAATTTTGATCTCCCAATGCTTATGTCACACCAAACTGACTCGACACTGCACTGTCCAGCGATGTCGACTGGCTTCACTTCCTTGGATTTTATGTGTTTTTTAACTAATAGCATAACCCCTCCTCCCTTCCTATCCTGTCTATCCTTTCTGTAGACATTGTAGTCCCCAAATTCCAGTTCTGCATTTCTTATATCTGTGTGACACCACGTCTCTGAAATCCCCACAATATCTGCCTTTGATGTTTTGAGCAATACCTCAAATTCATCAAATTTATTTACTAAACTCCTAGCATTGGTGTACACACAAGTATACATGCACCTGTTCTTTTTCTTAACTACCCTAACACAACCCATGTGTTTACTTGTACCCCAATGATTCCCAGAAGTCTCTGAAATATCCTGCATCTTATTTTCCAGGCTGCGGCTCATTCCAATAGAAGCAGTGCAAGAATCACTTTCACCTCTGCCAGTGGCTACTGTTAATCTATTAGTCCTTGTATCCCCCCAATCTAGCAGTTTTCCGACCCACCTAACATTGCCTCGATAGCATCAGCAAACATTCTTGCACCCTTTCTATTTAAGTGTATCCCATCCCTGTAGAAGCAGTCTCTCCTGTTAACAAGTACAGACCAGGCTGAAAAAAATTCTACCCCTTGAGCCCTGCACCCAAATCAGTGCTAGAGACTACACTCATGCATCAGATTCTTTGTTTGTTTGTTTGAGAATTTTTTAGGCGCATGGGCATGTATGGCCATAGTGTGCCATACATTTCTTTAAGGATCAAGAGTCAGAAAACTGGTTTTTGACTAGCTAAAGGAGGTGGTATACATTGATCGCTTTGAGAAAGGTAAAAATCTTTGAGATGTTTGTTTTATTGTCCAAAATTGAAGTAAGCGTTAGTGGATCTTCTGGCTGGAGTGAAGAGATTCTGGTGTTCTATTGCAAATTTTGTACATTCCACAAGGATATGCTTCACTGAAAGCACTGATTTACAGTGATCACACTGGGGGTGAATCTCCCCTCTTAAAAGATAACTGTGAGTAATATTAGTGTGACATATTTGCAGATGAGCTAGTATTACCTCCTGTTGTCGAATTGGACTGAAGCTTGAAGGCCATTGCTCAAGATTTGGCTTGATACTTTGAAGCTTATTTTTAAGTTAGTTTTGCCATGCTAATTGCCACTGGTGTACATGCATTTTTCCTGTATTATTCGTTTATAATCTTGATGTGGAACACTCCACTGGTCATCGGGTGGTAAGTCAGCCGCTTTTGCAGCATTGTCCACTAATTCATTTCCTGGGATTGCCATATATTCTGGGACCCAAAAGAAGTGTATGGTTCTTCCAAGATCAGATAAATATATAAAGTGTTTGTTATTTCTTTCACAACTGGGTGGGTGATGTTCATGGTGTTTTCCAGGGCTTGAAGTGCACTTAGAGAATCAGAGAATACTATACTGTTTTCAATATTGGAGGACTTGATATGCTTCAATGCAACCTGAATTGCCATTAGTTCGGCAGAAAATATACTGAACTCATGTGGCAGTTGGTAAGCCAATGTTATGTTAGGAAAAACTGCGGCGATTCCAACATGGGCGTCATTCTTTGATCCATCTGTATGAACTACAACAAAGTTTAGAAACTGCTCCACTACTGCATGGTAAAGTTGCAAGAAATTTTCTTTATGTAGTGCAGATTTATCCCATTTATGAAGGTATTATCACATGAAATTGGAGTAATGCTCCACGGAGCAAGGAGTAGTGGAGGGGTATTTGCGATATTATCAATCAGATTAAGTTCTTCTAGAAGATGTCTTATTCTTATACCTAATGGTTGGTTAGCAGTAGGGCAGTTATGGTATAACCTGCTGTGTTGGGGGGTGAAAAGTAATTCCCAATTTGGGTGTTCAGGCATAGATCTAATTTTATATGCATAGCATAATATAGGTTGTTGCCTTCTGATAGAGAGAGGGGGTTCGTGAGCTTTGGCGTATAGAATATGTATTGGAGACATGGATATGCTCATAGAGCAATGCATATTGCACTATGATGGAGAGGATCAAGCCAGCAAAGGACACTAGGCCTTGCTGAGCTATACACTGGTGCTCCATAGTCAAGTTTTGATCTTATTAAAGATCTGTATAGCCATAATAAGGTAAGGCGATCAGCTCCCCACTTTGTTGCTGAGAGAACCCGGATGATATTTAGTTTTTGTTGGCAGTATGTTCTTAGTCTTTTAATATGTTCCAGGAAGGTAAGTTTATGATCTAAGGTGATTCCTAAGAATCATATGCTGGGTTAAACTGCTATTGGTTATCCATTCAGTTGTAGTTCCAGATGTGAGTGTTTTAAGTATGAAGTTGAAAACCATTGGTTTGTGCCCACGTACTGATCTTATTTATTGCGCCTTATAACTGTCTCTCGATAATATTCATGTTTTTCGCATTACAAGAAATACTAAAGTCATCTACAAACAGTGCCTTATCAATAGTGTTTGGAAATTGTTCAGCTGTTGTTATTTGGTTTTCAGGAGCATTAGCAACTGAGGCCATATTGCTCCAGGGATATGCGGTGGTCATTCCCTGACCTTTCCGCATCCTCTGTATTTGGTGGTCACAGGCTCGAACCCCGGTCTAATCAAGAAGTGTGTGCTACGCACTGCTGCTCCTGCCCACGTTGTTCATTACAATTATAAAGAGTGTAGCACTGAGTACAGAGCCCTGGGGAAACTCCTCATGCATCAGAGAACACAGCAACATTCCCAATGGCAGAAAGTGCTGATCCCACAGGGAGCAACTATTATCAGTGACACTATTTGTCAGCGAAAAACAGGCTATATATATTTTCCAAAAATGATAGATGGAACAGGGCTAGGAATTATGTCAGCAAGGGGAAAAAGTTAATGTTGCAGTGCAGTTATCTTCTAAAGGGCATAGAAGGTAATTTTGTTGTACATGTTGGTTCTAATAATATTAATAACAGGCGACCACAGTATAGGGCAATGTTAAGAAAAAGCTGAAAATTAGGAGTAAATGGAAAAGTATCTACAATTTTGCACGGACATGAGAGGGGCTAGTACATGATGATAGTCTTGTTGATCAATTTGTCCACAGAGAGAGAGAGAGAGAGAGATCTTGCAAGGCTTGTGATAGAATGCTTCTCAGCAAGGGCCAGTGCTTGTTAACAGACAGAACTATTTACAGGGATGGGATACACTGAAATAAAAAGGATGCAAGAATATTTGCTGATGCTACTGAAGCAGTGTTAGGCAAATCAAAAAATTGCTACCTTAGGGAATACATGGCTGGTAGGGGGCTCACAGTCAACTGTGGTTAGTACCTACTGAAAGTGGTCCGAGGAGGGAAAACCTACACATCGCCGTGAGGTATTGAGCGACCATGGCTCATCAATGCTCGAGGTAAGCAAAGGCTCTCCTGGATGGTATGTGGCACAACTCGCCGGTAAATGGAATGCTGGTGATGGGAGTAATGTGTCACAACGCACAGTACATCGAACCCTGCTGAAAATGGGGCTGCGTAGCTGCAGGCCGCTCCGAGTGCCCATGCTAATCACGGTTCACCGGCGACAGAGCCTACAATCGGCATGCAAGCATTGAACTGGACCTTGAGTGATTGGAAGACAGTCATCTGGTCCGATGAATCACATTTCCTGTTGCACCATGTGGATGGCCGGGTACATGTGTGTTGTTTACCTGGGGAAGTGATGGCACATGGATGTACCGTGGGATGAAAGCAAGCTGGTGGCGGTGTCATGCTTTGGGCGATGTGTTGCTGGGATACCCTGGATCAAGTCATCCATGTGCGAGGCACTCTAACATCTACTACCTACCTAAACATCATTGCTGACCAGATACAACCTTTTATGGCAACGGTCTTCCCCTCTGGCGTGCAGTCTTTCAGCTGGTTAATGCGCCGTGCCACACCGCCCGGATTGTTCGAGACTGATTCGCAGAACATGGCCTCAAAATTTTCCAGACATCAATCCCATCAAGCAAATCCGATCTGCGGCGTCTCAACCAAGGACCTTACAGAGTTAAAGGACCTGCTGGTTACGTGTTGGTACCAGATACCACAAGACACATTTAGAAACCTTGTAGCGTCCATACCTCACCGGGTACAAGCTGTTTTGGCTGCACATGGAGGACCAACTTCATATTAGGTAGGTGGTCATAATGTTTTGGCTCATCGGTGTATATTGATGTGGAATTTACTTAAATATACAACAAAATAATAATAATAACAACCACCCTGTGTACTTGGTAGCAATGCCCATCACAGGGAGGAACCCCCCCCCAGTCAGGGAGAAATAATATGAGAACAACAATAATAAAAAATAACAACAATAATAACAAAAAGAGGCGCAATGGCAAAGGAACCTTCAGCCTAGAAAAGAAGGCTTCAGCAGAAGATAGAAGAGATAACAGTGAAGATAGGCCAACACCAATGAAGTAACAGAAGTAAAAAGTTGATCAGAAAAGTGAAGGCCATTCTCAAGAAAGAAAACACCCACAGCAAATACAAGACCTATAATCAGATGATTGAAGACACCCTCAAGCAGAAACTCCTGGCATTCAGCAGGAGACTTCACCATTACAAGGGGAGTGTCCAGAGGAAAATACACAACAGGACATTTTGTGAAAACCAGAGAGCTTTCTATAGGAAAATTGGACAAGAGGAGAATGAAGGCAATGGACTCCCCAACCAGAAGATACTTGAGGAGTTCTGGGAAAATTTGTGCAGCAGTGAAGTTAGCCATAATGATCATGCACCCTGGATAGATCTAGGAAGGAAGAAAACCAAGAAGGTACAAGAGATGACAAAACGGTTTATTCAGGAGGAAGCTGTGCAACAGTCAATCAGGAAATCCCACAACCTGCAAACCCCAGGAATAGATAACATCCACAACTATTGGTAGAAGTTTACCTGCACACTCAGGCACACAGCAGAGCAGTTCACCCAGATAATAACACACCCTGACACAATACAAGTCTCTCTGACTCAACGAACCACCTATCTGAAGGCAAAGAAGGACAAAGACACCACAAACCCCACAAAGTACAGACCTATCACCTGTCTCTCAATAATGTAAAAGATCTTGACCAGTTGCATAATTAAGATAGCAGACTACTTGGAGAGCCAAAACATAATGGCTGAACAGCAGAAAGGATGCAAGGAAATGAACAAAGAATGCAAGGAGCAATTAACCATAGATGCTGCAGTTATAGAGCAAGCCTATAAGAAGCGCAGCAACCTGTACATGGCCTACATCAACTACCGCAAAGGCTTTTGACTCCATTCCCCATAGCTTGCTGATAGAGACACTGAAGGTCTACAAAGTCAACCCAACACTGATACACTTCCTACAACCAACCATGCCAACATAGAGGACCACCATCAAGGTAGAGAACATCATGACGAGGCCAATACCCATCAGAAGAAAAATCTTCCGGGGAGGTGCCCTGAGCTCAGTATGGTTCTGTCTAGCACTCAACCCACTGTCTACTATGCTCAATGACGGAAGGGAGGAAGAGCTCAATACATTAAAGGAAGGGAGGAAGAACCTGTACACTTGCTCTCATCTGATGTAAATGGATGACATCAAACTCTATGGCACAACCAAGAATTAACTCCAACAGCTACTATTATCACTAAAGAGTTTAGCACTGACATCAGGATGTAATTTGGTCTAGAGAAATGCAAGATACATGGATTGCATCAAGGAAATCCAGTCAGAAGAAACTACCAGATAAAGACTGGTGAAGAGAAATTGAAGTCATGACAGAGGGAGAGACATACAAATATCTGGGGATAATGCAGGCCCATCAATCAGAACACAAGGAGATCAAGGCCTGCCTGACTGAGAAATATCATCAGGGACTGAGAAGCCTGGTAAAATCAAATCTGAATGGTGGGAACATAGTCACAGCCCTAACACTTATGCAGTCCCAGTACCAACATACTCTTTTGGGATCACAGATTGGACCAACCCTGAACTGGAGGAGATTATGAGATGGACCAGGATAATGATGACCAAGAGGCGCCAACACCACACGAAGTCACCCATTGAGAGACTGACCATAGCCCATAAGGAAGGAGGGGAGGGATTTGACTGATTTCATTGAACAAGAGAAGAAGATGATTAAGAATCTGCAGGATTAGTTCCAGGAAATCACAGCACCAATCTACCAAGCCATAAGAAAGATAAACAACACACAACACTCAACCTCAACAAGGGGAAGACACACAGATAGAAGAAACAAAGACAGAAATATAGGTGAAGCAGACACTCCATGGCAGAAACTACAATGACCTCCGTCAAGACTACATACAGTAGACTGTTGAAATAACAGCACCCCAAATAATGGAACTTTCAAACTAACGGCACATTGAAATCGGATGTTTACATACAGCACAGATATCTTGCAGTGCTGGAAAAAGAAAATGGCAAGTCACATGATTACTGTATTTTCACTATTTTTAAAATGTATTCTGTACTGATATCGCAGATTATACTGCTGTTTTACACTTATTTTAAATTAAAAACCCCTCAATATGACTCCTAAAGTTAATAAACCTCATACAGAGAAGAAAAAAAGAATAACGTTAAAGCTTAGTGACAAACTTGATGTAATCCAAACTATTACATTAGGGTCACGCAGAAAGTAAATTCATGTGTATTTCTGTAAATTGTGTGTTCTCTGGTCGATTTGCCTGTTTTGTTGGACGTAAAACTCCAGTTTCTGGGGAAAAACCTTGCCATCTACGCCGAAGATTGACTAACTCAGTCTCAGAGTGAAAAAAAGCCCATAAAAGTTTCTCGCATCATTGACGATACCACAGTGCTACCCACGCAGACTAAACTTGATATAATAAAGAAAATAGAATGTAAGCAGGAGTGTATTAATGGCAGAATATAACATTGGACCGTCAACATGTTTATGTTTTTACGTGCAGTAAATAAAATTGCATTCTTAATCTCTCTGTTTCTTATTTAGCCTCATTATTTCTGCATTAAATATATTAAAAATAAAACTTTCTAGATAATGGAAAAATTTCAATAATGGCAACTTGAATCTCTGAAGGTGCCGTTATTCTGAAAGTCTACTGTATATAAGATGGCCTCTAATGCTTGGCTCATGAATGGAAGGCTCTTCCCTGAGACAGAAGGATTCATGCTCACCATCCAAGACCAGGTAATCAACACCAAGAACTACAGAAAATACATCGCAAGGACCCTGGAGTAACAGATGACACATGTTGACAATGCTACCTGTATACCCAGAAACAATCCAGAACATCGCTGAAGGATGCAGTGTGATCATCCAGGAGTACTCACAGACACGACCAGGGGGCCAGGTTAATACATCAGAAGCTATCATAGCTAATCAAAGAGAGTTTACTTGTAATACAGTACAAGCCTCAGGCTGTACTAGAGACTTGCACACAGACTATACTGGGACTGTGCCATCATAGCAGACAAGATGATCCCGCACAACAGACCATACATAACCCTCTTTGACAAGAAGGAAATGGCTACCTACCTGATTGACATGGCAGTGCCCTAAACTAGCAACTTCCAGAAAATATACAAGGAAAAGATCAGGAAGTACTTAGAATTAAAACAAAGTCAAAGATATGTGGCATATGGAACAAGTAATGACCATCCCAATCACTGTCAACCACCAGCATGGGCCAAAGAGGCCCCATAAGAATGTAGCAGCAATAAGCCTCCCAGAGAACACATACATGGAACTCCAGAAAGCTGCAATCCTGAACACCTGTAGAAAATGATGGCGATTCATTCCATTAAATAATGCTGTTATTTCACGGAATGAATCGCCATTTCTTTGACTTAGTATCCATACCAAGAGTTCATCATACTATGCCTTTGTTAAAAGTGTGCCAATCTTTGTAAGATACACAACAATCATAAAACAAAGGATTAACAAATCAATTTTATAGCACTGGACTTACCTGTGAAATACTAGTTGTGGTGGTGACTGTGTTTGTCAAGCCCTTAGTTTTGATTTGATTTTTTATTTAATTGATCTGAATATGGGTGAATGAAGTTCATGAATATGAGTGGTACCATACCTGACCATGTTGTTTCCTTTCTTTGATGGTATGTCGAACAACGTCCCCAAAATATTTTGCACTTTCTGGGTTAAAAATGGGGATATGCAAAAGTTTCATCAGTCTTGGTGAAAGGACTATGAAAAAGAAAATAATGACTGTTAGCAATCTGCAAATGCCATTTGAAGAATATGCTAGCATAAATAAATTCAATAACAAAAATATGTACAATAATATTGCTACACATATTAGGACCCCATCCATTTTATTGTTAAATGTTAAGCAGTCGTAGTCGAGTAGGCAGGAGCGGGAGTGCAGTAGCACACGCTCTTTGAGTTAGACTGGGGTTCAAACCCCTGACTGCTGAATACGGTCAATCTGCCAACCCACAATGGACCAGCGTGGCAGATTATGGTCCATTTCCCTCAGCATGAATTGTTGAGGAGGCTTCCATCCTGCAGTGGGTTGATAATGGCTGCACTTGACTTTTTTTACTTTCCTTTTCCATGCCACCATCAGGCATACCTATACATAAAGTGCAGCATTTAATATTTTTGAAATTAGCATTAGCAAGGGCACATGATGCAAGAACGTTTATATAGCATCAACAAAAAAAAAAAAAAAAAAAACCCTTATTTTACTCGCTCCAAATGTTTGTCAAGTTCTGCCTTGAATCTATTTAAGCTATCAACTTCTACAATGACAGATGGAAGTTTCTGCCAGCAATCAACCACTCACTGGCTAAAGGCAAATTTTCACACATCTATCCTACAACCGTCTTTCCTCAATTTGAATCTATGCCCTCTCAGGTGATTATTCTGAGCAAGAGGAAGAGTCCCATCAGCATTGAGCATGCTCAAACCATTCAAGGATTTATACACCTCAATCAGATCACCTCGCAGGTACCTAGTCTTAGACACTGTAATTTGCAAAACTTAAGCCTTTCTTCGTAAGAGCAACCCATTGTTCTGTTCACTAATCTTGTTGCCCTTCTCTGTACTCATTCCAACAGCTCTACATCCTTCTTAAAATGAGGCCTCCAGACCTGTACTCAAGGTGTGGCCTGACCATTGCCTTATACAAGGGGATAATCACCTCCTTATCCCTGCTAGAAAATATTCTGTATATCATTGACAAGACACCATGAGCTACTCTTGCAGCTCGTCTGCACTGCTCAGAGAACTTCATATCTGCCTGCACAACTACCCCCAGATCCTTTTCATTCTCTACCGCTTTCAGCGTAGTACCACAGAGTTGATACGTTGATCTGGGGTTACTGTTTCCCATATGTAGTACTTTACATTTGTCAATGTTAAACTTCATTTGCCACCTCTCAGCCCATCTGCTCAACCTTTCCAGATCCTGTTGCAGCAGCATAGTATCAGTAGTGTCCTTAACAACCCTGCCAACCTTGGTATCGTCTGCAAACTTGGACATTAAAGAGGTAACCTGAATTTGGACATTAAAGAGGTAACCTGAATAGAAACAGGTGCAGGTATACTTGCGTGTACACCAATGCTAGGAGTTTAGTAAATAAATTTGATGAATTTGAGGTATTGCTCAAAACATCGAAGGCAGATATTGTTGGGATATCAGAGACGTGGTGTCACACAGATATAAGGGATGCGGAACTGCAATTTGGGGAGTACAACGTCTACAGAAAGGATAGACAGGATAGGAAGGGGGGAGGTGTTATGCTATTAGTTAAGAAACACATAAAAACCAAGGAAGTGAAGCCAGTCGACATCGCTGGACAGTGCAGTGTGGAGTCAGTTTGGTGTGACATAAACATTGGGAGATCAAAATTGAGAGTAGGAGTGTGCTATAGGCCTAATGACTCTGATGAGTATAATAAGGAACTGTACAGGGAAATAGAGTGGGCCAGTAAATCAGAGTGTCTTATAATGGGAGATTTTAATTTCCCAGATATTGACTGGAATTTGGGGGCTGGATACTCACACACTAGCAGGGCTTTTGTGGATTTATTGGATGATTGTTTTCTACATCAGCATGTTCGGGAGGCAACTAGAGGGAGTAATACTCTTGATTTGATTATCAGCAGTGATTCTTCATGCATTAAGAATCTGCAGATAAATGAACCACTAGGTGGCAGTGATCACAGTGTGCTGAAGTGGGATTTACTCAAAGAGGTAACTACCATTAGGGGTAAAGGGAAGGGTTATTGCTTCCGTAAAGGCGACTACGATGGACTGAGACAGTATTTATATTCTATACAGTGGGACCAACTGATGATGTTACCAACAGCAAATTCAAAATGGGAAGCATTCAAAGAACTTATCTTGGAAGCTACTAGGCTTTACATACCAACTAAGAAATATTGTTCAAGGTTTAGGCCAAAATGGATGTCAGATGAACTAATGAGGCATATGGCAGAGAAGAAAAATGCATGGGATACTTACAAATTAACACATGACACAGAAGCCTATGATAGATACAAGTTGATATGCAATCAAGTTACAAAGGAGGTTAGGCAGGCGAAGGCAGATTACGAGAAATCCTTGGCAAGGGATGCAAAGAAAAACAGCAAAGAGTTCTTTACTTATGTAAACTCTAGAAGGAAAGGGATGAATCAGATTGGTCCACTTGATATTGATGGGTCAAGTGTTGATGATCCTGCTCAGGTGGCTAACAAACTAAATGAATATTTTGCATCGACATTCACACATGAGGAGTTATTCAGCGAGGGGAATGCCAGAGGTGTATTCAACTCTAGCAGTAAGTTACAGAATCTTGAAATAACTGGGAGTAAAGTGGAGGAGAAACTGTTGAAGATAAACACAAGAAAGGCACCCGGGGTGGATGGGATCTATCCAGTTATATTAAAGGAGGCAGCAAAGGAAGTAAGCAAACCCTTAGCCATAATTATGAGAGCTTCCTTGGACTCAGGGGAGGTACCCATAGACTGGAAATGTGCAAATGTGACCCCAATTCACAAAGGAGGATCAAAGGCTGACACAAGTAATTATAGACCTGTGAGCTTGACTTCTGTTCCAGGAAAATTAATGGAGGCACTGGTTAAAGACGCACTGCAGGATCATTTAGACAAGACTTCAGTTATAGCTCAGACACAGCATGGTTTTGTTAAGGGGAAGTCTTGCCTGACCAACTTGATTGGATACTATGATGCAGTCACAAAAGAACTGGATGAAGGGAATAACTTTGATATTATATACTTGGATCTTAGAAAGGCTTTTGATACTGTTGCACATGCAAGACTGCTACACAAATTGGAGCAGTGTGACATTGGAGGCAAATTGCTGCTATGGATAAAGGGGTGGTTGAGGGGGAGAAGACAGAGAGTGGTAATCAATGGACACTGCTCATCGTGGACTGATGTTATTAGTGGAGTCCCTCAGGGCTCAGTGTTGGGTCCATTATTGTTTTCTGTATTTATAAATGATATTGATGATGGTATATCGGGATTAATGTCCAAGTTTGCAGACGATACAAAGGTTGGAAGGGTTGTCAAGGACACTGCTGACACTATGCTTCTGCAACAGGATCTGGAAAGGTTGAGCAGATGGGCTGAGAGGTGGCAAATGAAGTTTAACATTGACAAATGTAAAGTACTACACATGGGAAACAGCAACCCCAGAGCAACGTATCAACTCTATGGTACAACACTGACAGTGGTAGAGAATGAAAGGGACTTGGGGGTGGTTGTGCAGGCAGATATGAAGTTCTCTGAGCAGTGCAGAAGGGCAGCAAGAGTAGCTCATGGAGTATTGTCAATGATATACAGGAATTTTTCCAGCAGGGATAAGGAGGTGATTATTCCATTGTATAAGGCGATGGTCAGACCACACCTAGAGTACTGTATACAGGTCTGGAGGCCTCATTTCAAGAAGGATGTAGAGCTGCTGGAACGAGTACAGAGAAGGGAAACAAGATTAGTGAATGGAACAAAGGGGTGCTCTTACGAAGAAAGGCTTAAGTTTTGCAAATTACAGTGTCTGGAGACTAGGCACCAGCGAGGTGATCTGATAGAGGTGTATAAAGCCTTGAATGGTTTAAGCATGCTCAATGCTGATGGGATTCTTCCTCTAGCTCAGAATAATCACCTGAGAGGGCATAAATTCAAATTGAGGAAAGACAGATGTAGGATAGACGTGCGGAAATTTGCCTTTAGCCAGCGGGTGGTTGGTTGGTGGAACAGACTTCCATCCCTTGTGGTGGAGGTTGATAGCCTAAATAAGTTTAAGGCTCAGCTGGACAGGTATTTTGAACGAACAGAGGGGTGAAGTGGAAGTGGTTTTTTTTTTTTTTTTTTTTTGGCTGATGCTGCATAAGCTTGCTTTCTTGCATCAAATGCCTCTACTAATGCTAATGAAGCCTGATACACCATCATCAATATCATTTATAAATACAGAAAACAACAATGGACCCAACACTGAACCCTGAGGAACTCCACTAATAACATTAGTTCACGAAGAGCAGTGTCCACTGATTACCATGCTCTGTCTTCTCCCACTCAACCATCCCTTTATCCATAGCAGCAATTTGCCTCCAATGCCACACTGCTCCAATTTGTGCAGCAGTCTTCCATGTGCTACAGTATCAAAGGCCTTTCTAAGATCCAAATATATGATATCAAAGTTAATCTTTGCATCCAGTTCCTTTGTGACTACATCATAGTATCCAATCGAATTAGTCAGACAAGACTTCCCCTTAACAAACCCATGCCGTGTCCGAGCTATAACTGAAGTCTTGTCTAGATGATCTTGCAATGCTTCTTTAACCAGTGCCTCCATTAATTTCCTTGGAACAGAAGTTAAACTAACAGGTTTAACCCCAATAACTAACAGGTGTGACCCCAATACACAAAGGAGGATCAAAGGGAGACACATTTGCACATCTCCAGTCCATGGGTGCCTCCCCCGAGTCCAGGGAAGCTCTGATAATTATGGCTAAGTGTTTGCTTATTTCCTTTGCTGCTTCCTTTAATATAACTGGATAGATTCCATCCACCCTAGGTGCCTTTCTTATGTTTATCTACAACAATTTCTCCTCCACTTTACTCTCAGTTGTTATAAGATTATCACTAGGCAAGAAATTGTTTAAACATGTGCACTTTGTAATGGTATCCTTTATTTTAAGATTAAAATGATACAATTATGAATGAACAATTTACTTTTTAATTGCAAATATACAGTTTTAAATAAATTTTTAAAATTGTGCATCCACTGTTACACTTTGTGCAGAGTATATTCACTCATGTAACTCTTTTAGAGAAGTTGGCCATTCATTAAATTTGGAATAAAGGCAATACAAAAATCTAAAATTGTGCACTTTGAATGTATTTTTAATCATTGGAAGCAGCATACATTTGTTAAGCTTTTCATCATGTCAGGATCGTTTGAACCTATTTTTAAAGTGCATAACAGAATGTACTCTTATTTCTCCTGGTCAGCAGTGCTATCTAACTTAAATATGATAATAGAACCAGCAGCTATTAAAAAAACATTATCTCAGTTGTCATGGTGACTGGCGTGGTGACACAGCAACACTGCAATCTTTCTTTCACAAATTTTTCAAAATTCTTTCACAAAAAATTCAATTAAAAAAACACTTGAAACCACATATTTATACTAACTTTCCTTCTTTTTAACAGTCTTTTTAACAAGCACAACTACAATATACAATGTGGAACGAACCACCCAATAACCATTAACAACAGTGGTGCACTGAACTCTGCTTCTGTTACTACTTACAAAAATAAGCATTGAAATTAAGATATTAAAAGTTAAATCTTTAGTACAAAAATTAAATATGTAAATACACCTATTAAAAATATATAATATATGCGTCCACATTTCTTTTTTTCACCCAAACACATTAAAATATGGTAAACTAACACGTTAACATATATTTTTTTTTTTTTAATTTTGGTAGTTGTTGGCGCATCGGCTTCTGTGGCCATAATGCACCTCCCAAGGTTTTTGCAGTACTTTGATCCAAGCTCGAGGCGGGATTCAAACCTGCGACCTTTGAGTTGCCAGGCAGGCACTTTACCTAGCCAGCTAGCCTGTTCGGCATGTTAACATATAGTAAACTATGTGCTAACATGCTAAACATGAGCAGAGTCACCTAATGTCAGAAGTTAAGTAGATATCATTAAATCTGGTAAGTTCATAGTTTCATAACTAAAAAAAAAAAAATCTGCATACTGAATAAATAAAACAAACTTGACTGACAACTGAACTTAGTGGAAAACCAGAGGGCATACCTAATTATCATAAAATTTTCAATTAAATCATAAGAGATGAAAGGTATGTGTGTATGCAGAGAAGACAGACAATACTTGTTGACAATGACCATGAATTTCTGTAGGCTGTAATATTCAGGAAATATACATAGAGGAAAGCTGTCCTAAAGAATAAAAGGGGTAAATGAAGAACACAAAAGTTACTTCAGTAAGTTTGAAGTGAAACTTCGAATGGATGTTGACTAGTTAGTATTCAGATTGGTCTGGAATATGTGAGAACAATATTCCTTGTTAGGACAAATTTGTGATTTGTATAATTAGAGCTAGCAGTTGTTTATGAGATAACTGCAAGAGTAAAAAATAACCCCAGGGGCTCACATTTGGTGAGTATGGGCTTGGCACACCCAGAGTCCTGAGCTGGATATCATCATTCTTTTTCTTGGTGATTCCCTTCTACTTTTCTCTCTTTTTCTTGGGGTAATTCTTTGCACCAGCCAAAAAAAAAAAAATTTATTTTTTTGGCTGGTGCAGCATAAGCCTCAGGCTTCCTTGCACCATATGGCTAATAATAATAATAATTAAAACATTCAGATTTTTTTTTTTTTTCTTTAATGCATCAGAAGCACCATCTATTTATGATATGCTTATGACAGAAAGATTAGAAGTCAGGTTCATACAAAGTAAAGATATGTGATCATATCTGGAACTCTAAGGGTTATTGAATATGAGTATGGGAGAAAAAAGATCCTTTTTTGTGAGTAATAAGATAGGACTGAATTTTGAAGGAGAAAATTCACTAAGTTTTTTTTTCCCTCACTGGAAAATTAACTGCTGATCAACTTTTAGGGAACTGGTGGAAGATATTCAAGAAGTCACAGTTGTTTGTGAAGAGCAGGGTTTGTTGAACTGGAAGGTGGAATACAGTGTACTATTACCAGTAAAACAATAGACACCAGGATTTTAGATTTCTAGTCAGTGGAAGAAAGCTGAATCTTGGGAAACACTAGCATTAACGAGAAGTTAGAAGACGGACAACTGTCTACTATCGTGATAGTGAGAGGGCAGAGAAAAAACTGTATATCCAATTGCAATAAAAGGCAGCAGTCTATAGGATGGGAGCTTGCTTAAAAGACCTTTATGCAAAAGATAACCAAAAGCCTTAGAAATATTGAAAATAACTGCTTGAGCTAACATCAATAGAGGCATATGGTGCAAGAAAACAAGCTTATATAGCATCAGCCAAAAAAAAAAAACCACTTCCCATTTCACCAATCCACCATTAAGTCCAAATGTTTGTCTAGTTCCATATTGAACTTATTTAAGTTGTTGACTTCCACTACAGCAGATGGCAGTTTATTCCAATAATCAACCACTCACTGGCTAAAGGAAAATTTCCACACATCTATTCTACAATTGTCGTTCTTCAATTCGAATTTATATCACCTCAGATGACTAATCTGAGCAAGAGGAAGAATCCCATAAGCATTGAGCTTGCTCAAACCATTCAAGGCCTTATACACCTAAATTAGATCACCTCACATGTGCCTAGTCTCTATACACTGCAATTTGCAGAAATTAAGCCTTTCTTGGTAACAGTAACCCTTTGTTCCACTCGCCAATCTTATTGCCCTTCTCTGTCCTCATTCCACCAGCTCTACATCCTTCCTAAAATGAGGCTTCCAGACCTGTATGCAGTACTCAAGTTGTGGCCTGACCATTGCCTTATAAAAGGGGACAATCACCTCCTTATCCCTGCTAGCAAAATTTCTTTGCATCATTGACAAGACACCATGAGCTACTCTTGTAGACTGTCTGCACTGCTCAGAAAACTTCATATCTGACTGCACAATTACCCAAAGTCCTTTTTATTCTCCACTACCCTAAGTGTAGTACCACCCAGTTGGTATGTTACTCTGGGGTTACTGCTACCCATATGCAGTACTATACATTTATCAATGTTAACTCCAGTTGACACCTCTCAGCCCATCTGTTGAACTTTTCCAGATCCTAATATTAGCCATATGATGCAAGGAAGCCTGAGGTTTATGCTGCAGCAGGCAAAAAAAAAAAAAAAAATTCTGATTTAACCTGAGAGAGAGAAAGAAAAGGAAATCACCAAGAAAGAGAAGAATGATGATATCCAGCTCAGGACCCTGAGTGTGTCAAGCCCATACTCAAAAAAATTTGTGAGCCCCTGTTGCGGTAGTGTATTATCATTATTGTCATTAACAACCCTGCCAACCTTCATATCATCTGGAAACTTAGACATTAAGCCTGATATACCATGAAGGCTTTATTGTCAGTACTCACCTCAATTGATCTGCCATTGGGGTGAGTACCGACAATTAAGACTTTATGCTATCACCCCCACCCCCATTCAGACTAATTCATATACGGTACTTTAAGACATTCTATTAATCACCTAAGTGTCTGATATACCTTCATCAATATCATTGATAAATACAGAAAACAACAATGAGCCCAACACCAAACCCTGGTGGACTCCACTAATAACATTAGTCCATGAAGAGCAGTATCCATTTATTGCAACTCTGTCTTCTCCCACTTAACCATCCTTTTATCCATTGTAGCAACTTGCCCTCAATGCCATACTGCTCCAACTTGTACAGCAGTCTTCCATGTGCAACAGTATAAAAAGCTTTCCTAAAATCCAAGTATATGACATCAAAATTATGTTTTGCATCCAGTTCCTTTGTGACCACATCATAGTATCCAATCAAATTGGTCAGACAAGACTTCCCCTTAGCAAACCCATGCAGTGTCTGAACTATAACTGCAGCAGTCTTGTCTAGATGATCCTTCTTTGCTTCTTTAAACCAGTGATGTCATTATTTTCCCTGGAATAAAAGTTAAACTAAGGTCTGTAATTTGTCATGTCACCATTTGATCCCCCTTTGTGAATTGGGGGCATATTTGCAAATCTCAATTCCACGGGGACCTCCCCTGAGTCCAAGGAAGCTTTCATAATTATGGCTAAGGGTTTGCTTACTTCCTTTGCTGCTTCCTTTCATATAATTGGATAGATCCCATCCATCCCAGGATGCCTTTATTATGTTTAACTTCAAAATTTCTGTAAGGTAGTTACAAAATCATTTAGCTCCCTGCCAGAGTTTGATAAGCTTCTGGCCTCCTTCCCTACAGACATCTTCATGTGTAAATGTAGATGCAAATTACTCATTCAGTTTGTCAGCTACCTCAGCGGGTTCATCAACAATCAAATCAACAATGTCAAGTGGACCAATCTGATTCATCCGTTTCCTTCTAGAGTTTACATAAGTAAAGAAGTCTTTACTGTTTTTCTTTGCATCCTTTGCCAAAGATTTCTTGTAATCTGCCTTTGCTTGCTTAAATCCTTTGTGACTTATTACAGACTATCTTATATCTACCACAGGCATTTGTGTCTTCTGATAATTTATATGCTTCCCATACATTTTTTCTCTGTCACAAGTCATTAGTTCATCTGACTTCCATTTAGGCCTAAACCTTGGACAGTATTTCCTAGTTGGTATGAAAAGCCTAGCAGCTTTCAAGATTAATTCCTAGAATGCTTCCCATTTAGAATTTGCTGTTGGTAACATCATCAGTTGGGTCCCACTGTATAGAATTTAAAAACGGTTTGAGCCCTCTGTAATCACCTTTACAAAAGCAAAAACCCTTCCCTTTATCCCTTATGGTAGTTACATCTTTAAGTAAAACCCACATCAGTACAATGTGATCACTGCCACCTAGTGGTTCCTTTATCTGTAGATTCTTAATGCATTAAGAATCACTACTGATAATCAGATCAAGAGTATTACTCCCTCTGGTTGTCTCTTGAACATGCTACTGTAGAAAACAATCTTACAATAAATCCACAAAAGTCTTGTTAGTGTGTGAGTGACCAAACCCCAAGTTCCAGTCTATATCTGGGAAGTTAAAATCCCCCATTATAAGTCAAAATGTTCATTCAGTGTTTTTCTGAACTTTGCACCAGATCTGTCTAAGTATGAGTAACATGAGCCAAGATATTATTGATGGATTGACACTGACAGAATCCACAGTGACAGTCATTAATAAGTTGGAAAATTTCAAGATTAACTGGAAGAGAAGGATTTGCCATTTTTTTTTTTTAGGAATTGACTGATATGAGAAAATATCACAATCCAGAGGGAAAAATTACATAAAACAGGAGTTAACCAACATCGGTTTTTAAGGAAAAGTAAAGAAATGCTATCTCCATTCGAAGACTTTTAGCATCAAAATTGTTCTGGTTCTTCTGTTTTATATGCAACCTATGATGGTTGCAGAGTATTTTTTTATATGATGACAAATTTTTGATGTTTATAATGGAACTACTAATAGGAATTATTCCGCAAAATCCTAATTTCAGATCAAATCCATATTCTAAACCTGTAATAAAGAAACAGTAAAAGAATTCTCCAATTTTTTTTTTCTGGATAAGAAAAAGTATGAAAAACATAAAAATAAATATCATTTGGTGACTACATTATAAACAGTCTGTTATGAATTGAGTTTACAACTGCACCTTCTCAGGAAAAGTGACTGAAATCAAAGCAGGGACGTATCATTCTATATGGATCCATGGCTGGCCATTCACACTTAGAAGAAAAGGACTATTTAATATAAAAACTTGGTCTTTTATGAATCATTACTACAATAATTTAAAAAAAACCATATTTTTGACTTGTCTCATTTTGCTTTAGAAGATAAATTATGTTTTGTTCATAACCTAAATTTTAGGGTTTATGGAAGTTTGATACAACAGTCTTCTCTACTGGGGAAACATTACTTATTGATATAATGAGATAGGCAATTCATTGTGAAGTAATTCACAATATGAGATGTTATGTAATGATACCACTATGGTTGGTTTACTGCATACAGAAATTATGTTATTTTACTAACTTATACGACAGGTTTAATGCAGTAAAATATTTCCCTTTAATAAAAAAAAAAAATTGTTATGACTAGTGCTTACTTTTTTTCATTACACAAAATGAGTTAGTTGCAAAGTGTGTTTATTTATTTATTATTATTTTTTTTATTCTACATGAAAATTAAAATTTATAGCCCAAGCATAGTTAAGTCTAGGGTAAAAGCCTCAAGTTATGAAAGCTATTTAAAGTTACCATACATGTCAGACATAAACTCTTTCTGCACCTTGCTTACAGTTAACTGGGTTTTCTACTTAATGCACTGATCTCATATTGTGGAAGCACTTCACCACAGGTTGCCTTAATATACGCAATACTCTAAATAAAAGGCACTGCTCCAATGGATAAGTAAATTGCTTTTTATTTAAAGTGTATGACATATACTTCTTCACTGGAGTAGTGCCTTTTATTTAGAGCAGTGAGGCAACTCACAGCAAAGTGCCTCCACAATATGAGACTGATGCACTAAGAAGCAAATCCAGTTTGCTACTCAGGCAGGTACAGAAAGGGCTATGCCCAATATGTACAATAGCAGAAGCATTTATAAATTCTTTTTATCTGCTTGATAATAATAGACATTATGAATATAACATTTGAAACTGAGTAATCCTTCTCGTTATAACTCAATTATGGAATATGCACAATAAATGCCAACAAATATGTGCATTACACTTACTGCACACATAAGTGATGACTAGAATATGCCACCTAATTAAGAGTTTGTTTCCTCTATCATAGATAATGGCTTGAATACTGTGTCGCCTACACATTATAAAATTGTTAAATAGATCCAAAGATTTGCCCTACCACACTGCCCACAAATCATCACACAATTATACCACAGTGGCCAGTAGTATATCTACACATCATATAATCTGTTTTACCTCATTGCAAACTAAGTAAAAAAAAATCTTTCAAATGTCTTTGCACTTGTCTGGTCTTCTGGGATAGTACAATGATGAAAGATGCTACCACCTGGCAAACAGCAAAAACATTGACAGGTGTGCTTGATTCACAACAATGTTTAGAACTTTAGAAGGTTCACAAACATTCCCCACACCATGATGGCACCACTACCACAAGCTTGCCCTCTATGAACATAAAGTTCACTGTCTTGTGCTATTTTTGTGACCTAAGTCTCCATCATCAACATGGTACAAATGAAACATGCTTTGTCAGACATCTTTGCTGTCATGGGGTACTTAATCTCTAAGAAATTAGAACCCCAAAAGTTACAAACCTAAACTGTTTTAAACTACTCAAGTAGTTTAAAGCATTTCAGGTCTACTATTATGATAAGATACTAAAAACCACAGTACTGACATAATTTTATATAGAAATGAGCAAGAAGTTGGCACTAGAAAATATAAAACTGTTTATACATATGGCATTAAGGAGTAAGGTTATTGCTACAAATGCTCAAGTGTTTCACCATATAAAAAAAAAATAAATAAATAAAATAATAACAATAATAATAATTATTATTATTATGACTTGATGGACCCGGATTCGTGTTCCGTTTTGGCGGAAGCAAATGCGGAAGAGTGGAAGAAGGCCCTGACAGGAAGGAATGGACCCCATAAAGACCCATGTGATACTGAAGCAGAGACCCAATAAAATCCTGTGGAGAGTCAGAGACCACCTCAATTAGCATATAATACCACATTACCTTGACAACAATGGTGCAACACTGGAGGACAGCCATATACTGTGCTGCTATAGCAACAACTAGGATTAATGGAAGAGAACGAGAGACCAGCAACAGAAGAACCGAAAAAAGATGGAACTGCCAGCATGAGAAAGAAGACTTCAGAAGAAGAAAGAAGAATTAAGGGTCAAGAGAGGTCAATTGACCCAGTACCAACAGGGTAACAGGAATAAGAAATTGATTGGAAAAGTGAAGATCATGCTCAAGAGAGACAGCAAACACAAGGCCAAAAATCAGAGAATAGAAAAACAGAAAAACAGATAATTTTATTTACAAATACCTGGGAATGATACAAGCTCAGAAGTTACAGCACAAATAAATCAAGGCCTGCTTGACGGAAAAACACTACCAGAAACTCAAGAGCCTGCTGAAAGCAAAGCTGAACAGAGGGAACACAGTTAAAGCCATAAACACCTATGCAGTTCCAGTGCTAACATACTTCTTCGGGATCACAGACTGGACTAACACCAAGCTGGAGGATATCATAAGCAAGAAAAGGACAATGATGACCAAGAGCCGCCAACAATGCCAGAAGTCAGCCATGGAGAGACTGACAATAGTTGGAAAGAGGGAGGAAGGGACCCAATAGACCTCACATTTAGTATCAGAAATCAGTGATAGCTAACCTGAACGATTACTTCCAGAAAAACGCAGCTGCATTCTACCAGGCCATAAGGAAGATAAAGTAGCATACCCGACTCAATCGCAGCGAAGAGTCCCCTCCCGCCCCAGACAGCACAAATGAGGCTAGAAAGATGGGCAAAGAAGACATTCCATGGCAGACACTGCAATGACCTCCCATCAAGACCATATACATAAAATTGCTTCCAATGCACAGCTCACAAGTGGGACTCTCTTCCCCGAGACTAAAGGATTCATGCTTGCCATCCAAGACCAGGCAATCAACACCAGAAACTATAGAAAATACATCTCCAAGGAGCCCAGAGTGTCATCAGATGATACGTCCACAATGGCACTAGGCCTCCGAAAGGATCCAGCACATCACCACGAGATGCAAAGGTAATCACCCAGACTGAGTACACTCGTACACATGACTAGGTAGCCATCAGAAGCTAACAGGGAAATGCCAGTTGATCAAAGAAAGTGTACCGTATTACAAGTACGAACTCCAGGCAGTACTAGAAACCCCAACCCACAAGCTGTACTGGGACTGAGCCATAATAACAGACAAGACAATTCCACACAACAGACCCACACAACAGACATAACCCTTGACAACAAGATTGAAAAGGGTATCTATCTGATTGGCATAGTGGTGTCCAATGCTAACAACCTCCAGAAAGCACACGAAGAAAAAATCAGGAAGAACACGAACCTAAGACAGGAGATCAAAGAGATGTGGCATAAGCAACAAATATCAACCATCCTGATCATTGTGTCAACCATGAGTATGGTGCCAAAGACCCTGCATAACAGCCTTGCAACAATACATCTCTCAGAGAACACATACAAGGAACTTCGGAAGGTCGCAATCCTCGGATTAGCATTAGTTGAGGCATGCGATGCAAGAAAGCAAGTTTATAGAGCATCAGCCAAAAAATAAATAAATAAAAAAAACCCTTCCCATTTCATCCATCCAGTCACCCCAAATGTTGTCTAGTTCAGCCTTAAATTTATTTAAGCCATCGAACTTCCGCAACAACAGATGGAAGTCTGTTCCAGAGATCAACCACAAGCTGGCTAAAGGCAAATTTCTGCACATCTATTCTACAACTGTCTTTCCACAATTTGAAGCCTCTCTTGGTCAGAGAACCCCTTTGTTCCTCTCACCATTCTTGTTGCCCTTCTCTTTACTCATTCTAGCAACTCTACATCCTTCCAAAAATGAGGCCTGCAGATCTGTATGCAGTATTCAAGGTGTGGCCTGACCATTGCCTTATACAAAGGTATAATCACCTCCCTCCTTGTTTCTGCTAGCAAAATTCCTATATATCATTGCCAAATCTCCATTACCTGCTCTGGCAGCCCGTTTGCACTGCTCAGAGAACTTCCTATCTGACTGCACAATTACCCCCATGTCTTTTTCATTCTCCATTACCTGAGTACATTTCTCTTGAGTTACTGCTACCCATATGTAGTACTTTGCATTTGTCAATATTAAACTTCAGTTGCCACTTCTCAGCCCATATACCTAACTTTAATAGATCCTGTTGCAGTAGCATACTGGCTTTACTATCATTAACAACCCTGCCAACCTTTGTATCATCTGCAAACTTGGACATTAAGACTGATATAACTTTCAATATCATTAATAAATACACAAAACAACAATGGGCCCAGTACCGAACCCTGGGGGACTCTACTAATAACATTAGTCCACATAGAGCAATGTCCATTTATTACCACTCTCTGCCATCTCCCATACAACCATCCCTTTATCTACTGCACCAACTTGCCCTTAATGCCATACCACTCCAATTTGTACAGCAGTCTTCCATGTACAACAGTATAAAAAGCTTTCCTGAAATCCAAGTATATGATATCAAAATTATTTTTTGCATCCAGTTCCTTTGTAACCACATTGTACTATCCAATCTGATTGGTCAGAGAAGACTTCTCCTTAACAAACCCATGCTATGTCTGAACTATTACTGCAGTCTTGTCTAGGTGATCCTGCACCACTTCTTTAACCAGTGACTCCATTATTTTCCCAGGAACAGAAGTTAAACTAATAGGTCTATAATAATTTGAGTCAACCTTTGAATCCCCTTTGTGAATTGGGGACACATTTGCACATCTCAAGTCCATGGGGATCTCCCCTGAATCTAAGGATGCACTCGTAATCATGGCTAAGGGTTTGCTTACTTCCCTTGCTGCCTCCTTCAATATAACTGGATAGATTCCATCTGTCCCAGATGCCTTTTTTATGTTTAACTTCAACAATTTCTCCTCCACTTTGCTCTCAATTATTACAAAATCACTTATCTCCCAGTTAGAGTTTGATAAACTTCTGGTATTCCCCTCCTTGAATAAATCCTCATGTGTGAATGTAGATGCAAAATATTCATTCAGTTTATCAGCTACTTGAGCAGGAGCATCAATAGTAGAACCATCTATGTTAAGTGGCCCAATCTGATTCATTCCCTTCCTTCTAGAGTTTACATAAGTTGTTTTCCTTTGTATCCTTTGCCAAGGATTTCTCATAATCAGCCTTCGCTGGCCTAACCTCCTTTGTGAATTGATTACAGACTAGCTTATATCTGCCATAGGCTTCTGTGCCACCTGCTAATTTATATGCATCCCATGCATTTTATTGTCTGCTACGAGCTTCATTAGTTCATCTGATATCCATTTAGGCCTAAATCTTGAACAGTATTTCTTAGCTGGTATGAAAAGCCTAGTAGCTTCCAGAATTAATTTCCTGATGGCCTCCCATTTAGAATTCACTGTTTTTATCATTTTAAAATCATCAGTTTATCCCACTGTTTAGAATTCAAAAACTTCCTGAGACCACTGTAGTCAGCTTTGGTCTGGTCCCATTAGGGGCCTGGCGGCCAATAAGCCGGATAAACAATGGGCACAACATATAACACTACTCATGACCCACACACTTCTAAATCGCTGGCTTTGACAGGGTACTGTCACCGATACATAGAACATTCGCGGAGATGGGAGAAATCCCAGGAGCCGCTAGACCCTCAATATACCTCACACCTCATGTAGTCAGCTTTATAAAAGTAAAAACCATTCCCTTTACAATTGATGGTAGTTACATTAGCATTAGTAGAGGCATATGATGCAAGAAACCAAGCTTATGCAGCATCAGCCAAAAAAAAAAAAAAAAAAGGTCTCATTTCACCCTTCCACTCATTCCAAATTCCTGTCCAGCTAGCCTCAAATTTATTTAGGCTGTCAACTAATGGGATGGGTAGGTAGACTTTGGATTTTAGTTGTATAGTTAAGGATTAACATCTTTCTCCTGAGGGTTAGAGGAAGTTCATGAGCATCAATATAAAGACTTTGAACTGGTGAAGTTCTATAAGCGCCTATAGAAATCCTCAGGGCAGAGTGTTGAATTGGTGCAAGTCGCGCTAGCACGCTTTCCCTAGCGGAATCATACACCGGGGCACCGTAATCAAGGCGAGATCTGATTAGGGCTCTATACAAATGCAGTAACGTGTACCGATCTGCACCCCATGATGTAGAAGAAATGGCTCTGAGTATGTTAATTTTTTTCAGGCAAGACGTCTTTAGATGTTTAACGTGCTCTATGAAGTTCAACTTACTATCAAAAGTCAGACAAAGCAGAAGAATGCTGCTCACAACTGAGATAGGCTGATTTGTTAAGTGTACTTCTGGATCTGGATGCATCTTCCTTTTGTTACAAAAGTGAACTACTTTAGATTTTGAACAAGAGAGTCGATACCCATTCTGTGCCATCCATAACTGAATATTATTAATTGAAATTTGGAGCTGCCGCTCAATGAAAGTCATGTTTTGAGAACTGCAAGAAAAAGTGAGATCATCGGCATAGAGGTATGAATTCACAGTGCTGGGCATATATTTAGTCATATGGTTTATTCTTATTGCGAATAAGGCGGCACTGAGCACAGAGCCTTGTGGGACCCCTTCTTCTTGTATATATGTTTGAGAGAGAACTTGTCAGTATCGGACTTGAAAAGATCTGTGCTGAAGGAAATTCAATATGAAGTACGGTAAGTGGCCTCTCAGGTCAAGGGAATGCAGATCTCTTAGGATACCAAAACGCCATGTGGTGTCGAAGGCTTTTTCTACATCAAGGCATACCATGACGAGATGCTCATTTCGAATGAATGCATTCCTGATGTTTGTTTCCGCTTTGACCATGAGATCCAGGGCTGATCGATTTTTCCTGAATCCAAATTGACTGTCAGAAATTATATTTTTAGAGTCGAGAAACCAAGTAAGTCGACGGTGAATTATTTTTTCCAGGGTTTTGCTTTAGCAGCTGGTGAGAGAAATAGGTCTATAGGAATGGAATGATCTTTTCCTGGTTTCGGAATTGCTATTATATAGGAGTGGTGCCAGGAACTGGGGAAACAATGTTCAAGAAAGATGCGATTGAAAAAAGTGAGCAGTGAACAGACCGATTCTTTATTTAAGTGTTGGAGCATTATGTAGTATATTCCGTCAGGGCCTGCAGCACTGTGTTTTGAGCTAGATATGGCTTCTTGAAGTTCAAGTATTGTAAGCGGCTGATTATAAGGTAAAGTACATTTACTCGTAGGTCTGAAGTTCAGTTTGGACTTTTCAGCTAATACTTTGATCTTCTGGAATGATAGATCATATGCTGTTGAGGCAGATAACTGTGAAAAAACAGTCCCTAGGGCATTCGCTATATCTGTAGGAGAAGAAAGATCCTGTCCATTCCAGTTGAGAATTGGAGAGGATAATCGGGGAACTTTGCCACTTAGTTGTTTTATTTTCCGCCATATTATTCTTGAATCAGTATTTTTTTTAATCGAGCTCGCAAATCGAATCCAAGATTCTCTTTTAGCTTTCTTCCTAATGTGACGGGCCTTGGCTCTGAGTCTCTTGTAGTTTATAAGATTGGCGGTGGTGGGATATTTTCGAAACAGATTCCATGCTCGGTTTTTTTCTTTTTTTGCACCTTTGCACTCTTCGTTCCACCGATAATTTATGGTTCTATGGGTTGTTGACTGTGATTGTGGAATCGCAGTGCATGCAGCAGCCAGTATTTGTCTCGTGATGTGGTCAGTAGCTCTGTCAATAGGACAGGTTTCGATTATCTGTTCATCAAAAGACACTCGTGAAGTGAATTTTGCCCAATCTGCTCTGTGAAATTTCCATTTTACGTAGTTTTCGGAAATTATGGAATGTTCTGTTTGAATCTTACATATTAGCAGAAAGTGATCACTATTTAGCGGGTTGTTGAGGGCCGTCCACTCAATACTAGGGAAGAGGATCGGAGAGCATATCGAAAGGTCTATTGCAGAAGTTCTACCCGTAGAGAGATGGATGTAAGTTGGCAAGCCAGTATTTAGTATAATCAGATTTTGTCTGTCAGCAAGCTGTTCGATAAGTTGTCCTCGTCCATCTGCATTGGGAGAACCCCACAATGGATGGTGTCCATTGAAGTCACCCAATAAACAGATAGGGGTTGGCAACTGCTGAATAAGATCTTCCAGTTCATGGATGGTATAGGAGTGATTGGGCGAAAGGTAGATAGAAACAATTGTCAAAGTAATACCAATCACAATACGTGTTGCAACAGCTTCGATGGAGGTTTGTAAAGGAATTAATCTGCAAGGTACTCGTGAGTCTGTGAGTATGGCTACCCCTCCGTGAGCATTATTTGTAGCAGTTCTGTCTTTTCTAAAGAGTGCATAATTCTTAACTGAGAGTGATACATGACGTGTTAAATTTGTCTCTTGTAGGCAGATGCCTACGGGATGGTAACGATCAATTAACTCGTGGATATCATCAATGTTACTGCGAATTCCTCTACAGTTCCACTGTATGATTTGGTGCATTATTTGGTTTTGTTACTTGAGGAAGATTCTGAGTCTTTTTTATTCCCAGGCTGTTTGTGGCGATCGAGTTTCATTTTCTCTTTTCTTGGAAAGGTTGGGCATCCGGTATCCAAGACATCTTCTGCATGAAGATCTAAGGTAGGTTCATTTGGGTCAGTATTGTTATCAGTGTCCATATTTTCTGAAGTGATATTGTTTGCCTTCCTATTTGTAACTGAGTCGGTTTTTGACTTTGAAATATCTGATGGTCTATGTGGGGTTGCTGGTGGGACTGTGACAGGGGTGTTGTTGGCTCTATCTACTACCTTCTGCTCTTTTGGAGTCTGTTTCATTGATGGTGACAGTATAGATCGGGCCCAATCTGCAATCGACATGGTTGGGGGAACTAATACTTCAGTTTGTGTTGCTGTTGTTTGGTATTTTTGCATTGCTGCTGCATATGTGTTCTTAGGTGCGTTAAGCATAATTTGCTTTCTTGCCTCTTGGTATGTGACTTTTCATTCTACCCTGTACTTTTGGATTTTTTTTTTTCAGTTTTCTATAGATCGCATGACTTGGAGTAGGCTGGATGCAAGCCTTTGCAATTCAGACAGTGCAGTGTTTTGGCGTCACAGTCTGTGTGCGAATGTTCTTTCGACCCACAGTTTGGGCAGACTAGATCTCCTCGACAAGCCATTTGTGCGTGACCAAATTTTTGGCACTTGTAGCATCTTATAGGATTCGGGATAAAGGGTTGTACTCGGCAGTTGAGATAGCCGGCTTTGACACTGGATGGCAAGATAGGTGTTACGAATGTCAGGATGATGTTGCGGGTGGGAACAAGTTCTCCATCTTTCCTGATCATGATGCGTTTGGCTTGTATCACTTTCTGATGTTTGAGTTCTTGGGCCAGTTCATCTTCTGCTACATTTATCAGATCCCACGCTGCAATTACTCCCTTGGAAGTATTTAGTGTTGCATGAGGGGTAACTTGAATGGGTAGTCCGCCAAATATTGTTAGTTTCAACAGTCTCTCAGAATGTGCACGACTCACTGTTTCTACCAAGAGGTCTCCAGATCTTAGTCTTCTCACCATTTTGGGAGAGCCCGCCACATTTTCCAAACATTTTTGTATATAAGAAATGGTGAGAGAGTGCTCATAGATTTGTCCGACAGACTATGTAAGATAAGGAATGATGGGCATTCCTGTTGGTCTGTGTCTGTACGCAGTCGTTTAGACTTTGTTACATAGTGAGAAATTTCATGATCAGCATTGTTGATGGTACTGGATGAGCGCCTAGGCTGCTCAAGCTCTGGGTAATTGTCGTAGTCCATGTTAGGCTCCTTTTTGCCCTGGGAGGTTGACTTTCCCTCCCAAGTTTCCGGCCGCGCCACGGGGAGGCAGGAGCAGTGCCGCAAGGAGGCCAAGCGGTTAGACAAGTTAGTTGGTTAGTAAAATAGAGGAAATATATGTAATGAAAAAAAAAAAAGGTGAGTTTCCTTCCTTGTTCTTACTTGTGATTTTTCAAGTATAGAACTGAATTATAAATGAACTTCCAGTAAAATACGATATAACTTAAAATGAACTTTTATCACTGGGAAAGATCGCTACATATTCGCACTTTGAACGCTTGACCTCGAATTCGCTTGGCACCCGGGGCCTAGGTTACTCTGGGGTTACTGCTTCCCATATGTAGTACTTTACATTTGTCAATGTTAAACTTCATTTGCCACCTTTCAGCCCATCTGCTCAACTTTTCTAGATCCTTTTGCAGCAGCGTACTGTCATTAGTGTCCTTAACAACCCTGCCAACCTTTGTATCATCTGCAAACTTAGACATTAAACTTGATATACCATCGTCAATATCATTTATAAATACAGAAAACAACAATGGACCCAACACTGAAACTTGAGGGACTCCACTAATAACATTAGTCCACGATGAGCAGTGTCCATTGATTACCACTCTCTGTCTTCTCCCACTTAATCATCCCTTTATCCATTGCAGCAATTTGCCTCCAGTGCCACACTGCTCCAATTTGTTCAGCAGTCTTCCATGTGCAACAGTATCAAAAGCCTTTCTAAGATCCAAATATATGATATCAAAGTTATTTCCTGCAACCAGTTCCTTTGTGACGACATCATAGTATCCAATCAAACTGGTCAGGCAAAACTTTCCCTTAAGAAAACCATGCTGTGTCTGAGCTACAACTGAAGTCTTGTCTAGATGATCCTGCAGTGCTTCTTTAACCAGAGCCTCCATTAATTTTCCTGGAACAGAAGTTAAACTAACAGATCTATAATTACTTGTGTCGCCCTTTGTTCCTTACTTTGTGAATTGGGGTCACATTTGCACATCTCCAGTTCATGGGTACCTTACCTGAGTCCAAAGAAGATCTCATAATTATGGCTAAGGGTTTGCTTACTTCCTTTGCTGCCTCCTTTAATATAACTGGATAGATCCCATCCACCCTGGGTGCTTTTTTATATTTATCTTCAACAATTTCTCCTCCACTTTCCTCTCAGTTATTACAAAATCATCTAGCTCACTGCCAGAGATTAACTCACTTCTGGCATTACCCTCCCTGAATAACTCCTCATGTGTGAATGTAGATGCAAATACTCATTTAGTTTGTTAGCCACCTGAGCAGGATCATCAACAGTTGAACCATTAATATCCAGTAGACCAATCTGAATCATCCCTTTCCTTCTAGACTTTACATAGGTAAAAAGGCGCCTCCATAGCCAGGTGGGAAGGAGCAGCAGTGCGTAGCACACGCTTCTTGATTAGACCGGGGTTCGAGCCCGTCACCACCAAATATGGAGGATGCGGAAAGGTCAGGGAATGACCACCGCATATCCCGGAGCAATATGGCCTTAGTTGCTAATGCTCCTAAAAAAAAACCAAAATAACAAAATAAAAATAACATAGGTAAAAAACGCTTTGCTGTTTTTCTTTGCATCCTTTGCCAAAGATTTCTCATAATCTGCCTTTGCCTGTCTAATCTCCTTTGTGACTTGGTTACAGACCAGCTTATATCTATCATAAGCTTCCATGTCATGCATTAATTTATATGTATTCCATGCATTTTTTTTCTCTGTCACATGTCTCATTAGTTCATCTGACATCCATTTAGGCCTAAACCTTGAACAATATTTCTTAGTTGGTATGAAAAGCCTAGTAGCTTCCAAGATTATTTCTTTGAATGCTTCCCATTTTGAATTTGCTGTTGATAACATCATCAGTTGGTCCCACCGTAGAGAATTTAAATACTGTCTCAGACCATCGTAGTCACCTTTACGAAAGGAAAAACCTTTCCCTTTACCCCTGATTGTAGTTACCTCTTTGAGTTTGTTTGTTTGTTTGTTTGTTTATTTGGTTTTTAGGAGCATTAGCAACTAAGGCCATATTGCTCTGGGATATGCGGTGGTCATTCCCTGACCTTTCCGCATCCTCCGTATTTGGTGGTGACGGGCTCGAACCCCGGTCTAATGAAGAAGCGTGTGCTATGCACTGCTGCTCCTTCCCACCTGGCTATGGAAGCACCACCTCTTTGAGTAAATCCCACTTCAGCACACTGTAATCACTGCCTCCTAGTGGTTCCTTTATATGCAGATTGTTAATGCATGAAGAATCACTACTGCTAATCAGATCAAGAGTATTACTTCCTCTAGTTGCTTCCCGAACAGGCTGATGTTGAAAACAATCATCCAATAAATCCACAAAAGCCTTGCTAGTGTGCGAGTGACCAACCCACAAATTCCAGTCAATATCTGGGAAATTAAAATCCCCCATTATAAGACTCTCTGATCTACTGGCCCACTCTATTTCCCCGTACAGTTTCTTATTATTATGCTCATCAGAGTCATTAGGTGTATAACACACTCCTACTCTCAATTTTGATCTCCCAATGCTTATGTCACACCAAACTGACTCGACACTACACTCTCCACCCATGTCAACTGGATGCACTTCCTTAGTTTTTATGTTTCTTAACTAACAGCATAACCCCTCCTCCCTTCCTACCTTGTCTATCCTTTCTCTACACATTGTACTCCCCAAATTCCAATCCTGCACTACTTATATCTGTGTGACACCATGTCTGTGATATCCCAACAATATCTGCCTTTGATGCCTTGATCAGCACTTCAAATTCATCAAATTTATTTACTATACTTCTAGTATTGGTGTACATGCAAGTATACATGCACCTGTTCTTACTCTTAGTTCCACTAGCACTGCCCATATATTTACTTGTTTCATAATAACTCCCAGAAACGTGTTCTCTAGGCTGCTGCTCATTACAATAGAAGCAGTGCAAGAATCACTTTTGTCTTTGCCTGTGACTACTGTTAATCTTTTAGTCTTTGAATCCCCCCCTCAAGGTAGAAGTTATCAGACTCACCTAACACTGCCTCGATAGCATCAGCAAATATTCTTGAACCCTGTCTATTTAAATGTATCCCATCCCTGCAGAAGCAGTCTCTTCTGTTAGTAATCACAGATCACACTGAAAAAAATTTTACCCCATGAGCCTTGCACAATCTTTCCACAGCCAAATTGATTGACAAGGCTCTCATCAAATACTCCCTCCTATTGTGTGTTGGGGCTGTAGGATAGTCTGAGAGTTGCTGTAACAACAGTAACACCAGACATAACTACCACCGTGTATACTTGGTAGTAATATACCATCATGGAATGCAACCCCGCAATCAGGGAGAAATAATATAACAGCAACAATAATAATAATAATATTTTTTCCAGATCAAGCTTTTTAGGCACATTATCATGTATGCTTAATGTGCATATTGTCTTTACCATATCCATCCATCTGTATGTCCATATCCATCCATCTGCATGTAATAACTCAGCTCCTACTGGATGGATTAGTCACATGTAATAGCTTGACAAATAGTGGATGGATTTTAATGAAATTTTACATTTTTCTCTGTTTGAATGATTTGTAGCTTTCTGAAATTACATTAAATTTGAACTAATGGAACTCTGCTAATTATTATTATATATATATATATATATATATATTTTTTTTTTTTTTTTTCATACATATCACCTAGGGTATCCATAAACTGTATATTGTAGCTGAAGCAATGAATATTATGTTTGTTGTCATGCAGTGGTTAGAGGAATGGAGGATCAATGTGCCATATGTGCAGAAATGAAATGTTCTCAATTTGTAAACAAAAGTTTATTGTATATTGTTATTTTTTTTATATATTACGAATTATTCCTATTTGCTAATGTGCCTGAAATAAAATGCACTACATATATTAATCAACTTGGTTTTGTGCTGTTTACAAACATAGAAATATGTCAAGAACTATGATTTTGCATAATTTATGACATAGAAAGCCTGAAGATAATATACAAAGTTTCCATGGGGAAAAAAATTCTTTTTCATGTGTGGTATTATCTACCATTCTGTGAAACTATCCTACAAATTTTCTTGGAGCTGCACTGTGAACTATTCTAGACTAATTCATAGAATTAGTCTAGAATAGATTTTGTTTGTATTTTAGACTAATTCAGAGAAATTAGTTAATTAGAAAATTCTTATAATTCATAAGTTGGAAGTAATTTGCTATAAATTAGGACAATTTTTTCTGGTATATGTTTTGGTATCTGTGATATTGCAAGTTCAACTGCAAATTAGCTGAAAGTTGCTGCTGTTGAAATGCTATATGTGAGTGGCCAATTTCAGTTTGTCTTATACATCTATGATGAAAGGCATATGGTGCAAATATGAGGAGGATATCAAAAAGTTGGGACCCTGACCTAGATAAACAGCAGTAGGAAGATATCTACATATTCAATAACAGTGAAATTTCATTCCTGTAGGTGATCGTACACCAGAGGTGGAGCCTGGAATCTGAGGAAGGTATGGTTGACAAAGTGGAGTATCAAGCAATGATCAAGTTCATGCATTTGTGTGCGGAGGTGGGGGGCAAGAAAGCTCAGGAAATTGAAGAAAGAAATGAAAGCTGTGTATGGGCAGAATTGTCCATCCTATAACACCGTAAAAAAGTGGAAACGGAAGTTCCAGTGCAGTTGTACAAATGTCTTTGACTATCCAAGAGAAGGAAGGCCATCAACATCCACAGACAGTGAGATGGTTGCAAAGGTTGAGTAGCTGGTGCTAAGTGACAAATCATTTCATCGCAAATGCAGTGGGAATTAGTTATGGGTCTGCCCACAGCAGTTTACATGACCGTCTGCATATGTCTAAGGTCTCTGCACGATGGGTTCCAAGATTGCTGATGCCTTTGCAGAAACAATGTCAAATTCAATGTTCTTGCCAACTGTTGGATTTGTGTAATGCGGATGTTAAGAACGTTTTTGATTAGTTGGTGGCAAATGACGAATGCTGGATGTACCAGTGTGATCCGCAGCTTAAAGATATGTCAATGTAGCGGAAGCATGCCTATATAGGATTGTTGTTGTTGTTGTTATTTGGTTTTTAGCAGCATTAGTAACTAAGGCCATATTGCTCCAGGGATATGTGGTGGTTATTCCCTGACCTTTCCACATCCTCCTTATTTGGTGGTCACAGGCTTGACTCCCAGTCTAATCAAGAAGTGTGTGTGATGCACTGCTGCTCCTGCCCACCTGGCTGCTGAGGCACCGTCCAAAGGAAATCATCAATGAAGTGGAATCGTGGTTTCAGGCAAAAAGTGCAGATTCTATGATCAAGGCATTAAACAACTGATCCATAGATGGGTTTGTTTGTTATTTGGTTTTTAGGAGCATTAGCAACTAAGGCCATATTGCTCCGGGATATGTGGTGGTCATTCGCTGACCTTTCCGCATTCTCCGTATTTGGTGGTGATGAGCTCGAACTCTGGTCTAATCAAGAAGCGTGTGCATAGCACACGCTCCTTCCCACCTGGCTACGGAGGTGCCCCACAGATAGAAGAAATGTGTTACTATACATGAAGAGTACATAGAAAAGGATTAGAATTCCTGCGGAGTTTCACCTTTCTAGGGCTATTATTTCTAGGTAAGGGTACATTTTTGATACCCCCCCTCGTATATTGTACTTGTGTATGATAGGTACCCTTTATTTGTGAAAAACTAAAATAAAACATAACATTATAAAAAATAAAACATTTATGAAATAAAAAGCATAAACATTCATCTACTGGTATTTCAAAATCAATATTATTGCACAGCACTATATCTACCTTCACTGTCTTTGACAGTTCTCTGCTTTTATAAATTGGCTTTGTACAATTCTTGTGTATCAGTTTAAAACACAAATTACAGAAAGTTTTAGTTTTGTTTCTGACTTCCTAAGGCACAGAGCACATTTTTCTCAAAAACAACTGTAGTTGTTTTTGCGCCAATAAAATCAAAACAAACAACAACAACAGCAGCACATCTTTCTTATTAAGATGGGGGGCTATCTGGAAAATCCTAGTACCCCTTCTAGTGGAACACCAGATAGCTTTATTGTTTTATTGTTTTTTCTTTCATGGAGCTGTATCACTGAACAGATACCAAGGTCCAGAGGGAACCTTCTGATATCTATTTACAAGTTTTTGCTATGAAATATGCCTAATACAATGACTCCTGCAATGTTGTAAATCCTGAAGAATAACAGAAACAACCATTATTTGCTTTACTAGGAAGGGGTATAAATTCATAATACTGTCCAATGTATAATAAAAATACATAATGCTTCATAATACTGTCCAATGTGAAAATTTCTAGTGTTCTGCCACCATCACTGATAAAATCAGTATGAGGATTGTTTGATAAGTTGCTAGCCTCTCATAGAAGGGGGATGTATTTTTGTTATAAATATATATAACCTCAGGGGCTCATATCTGGTGAGTTTGGGCTTGACGCACCCAGGGTCCTCAGCTGGATATTATCATTCTTCTCTTTCTTGGTGATTCCTTTCTACTTCTCTCTCTCTCTCTCTCTCTCTCTCTCTCTCTCTCTCTCTCAGAGTAACTCAGAAATTTTTTTTTGATCAGTGCAGCATAAGCCTTAGGCTTTCTTGCACCATACGGCTAATAATAATAAGTAATAATAATATATACAGTAAGTATCGGTTATAGTGACCACATTTGAAAATTGAATTTTTATTCTAATAAACGGCGATTCTAATAAGCAAAAATCGGCAGTATTATACAGAGGCTATAAAAATAAAGATATAAAGCACAATTTTACACTTTATTACCAATTAAATTATATGTAAAAATCAGAAGCATATTCCGATTTTTATGTTCTGAACAAAATAAAAATAAATTTATCCACAGGTTAGCAAAATAAAAATAAATTTATACTTACGTACAGAGCTTAATTAATAATCATATTAAGGTTAAGGGCACAAAAGGTGATATAGTTGTACACGTTGGCACAAATGATATTAAGAGTAGGAGACCAGCAGAATTAATTAACAAGTACAGGTCACTGTTGAAAAAAAGCCATGAATTAGGGTTGAATTTGAAAGTGTCTGCAATTCTGCCCAGATACGATAGGAGGGAGCATATGATGAGAGCCTTGTCAATCAATTCGGCCCTGGAAAGATTGTGCATGGCTCAAGGGGTAGAATTTTTTTCAGCCTGGTCTGGACTTGTTAACAGGAGAGACTGCTTCTACAGGGATGGGATACACTTAAATAGAAAAGGTGCAAGAATATTTTCTGATGCTATTGAGGCAGTGTTAGGTGGGTCGGAAAACTGCTAGCTTGGGGGGGATACAAGGACTAATAGATTAACAGTAGCCACTGGCAGAGGTGATTCTATTGGAATGAGCAGCAACCTAAAAAACAAGCTGCAGGATATTTCAGAGACTGCTGGGAATGATTGTGGTACAAGTAAACACATGGGTTGTGTTAAGGTAGCTAAGAGTAGGAACAGGTGCATGTATACTTGCGTGCACACCAATGCTAGGAGTTTGGTTGAGGAATTTCAGGTATTGCTCAAAATATCAAAGGCAGATATTGTTGGGATATCAGAGACGTGGTGTCACAAAGATATAAGGAATGCAGAACTGGAATTTGGGGAGTACAATGTGTACAGAGAAAGGATAGACAGGATAGAACGGGAGGAGGGGTTATGCTATTAGTTAAGAAACACATAAAATCCAAGGAAGTGAAGCCAGTCGACATTGCTGGACAGTGCAGTGTCGAGTCAGTTTGGTGTGACATAAGCATTGGGAGATCAAAATTGAGAGTACGAGTGTGTTATAGGCCTAATGACTCTGATGAGTATAATAAGAAACTGTACAGGGAAATAGAGTGGGCCAGTAAATCAAAGAGTCTTATAATGGGGGATTTTAATTTCCCAGATACTGACTGGAATTTGTGGATTGGTCACTCACACACTAGCAAGGCTTTTGTGGATTTATTGGATGATTGTTTTCTACATCAGCATATTCGGGAGGCAAATAGAGGGAGTAATACTCTTGATCTGATTATCAGTAGTGATTCTTCATGCATTAGGAATCTGCAGATAAAGGAACCACTAGGTGGCAGTGATCACAGAGGTGCCTCTGTAGCCAGGTGGGCAGAAGCAGCAGTGCATAGTCACATGCTTCTTTATTAGGCTAGGGTTTGAGCCCACGACTCCCAAATATGGAGAATTTGGGAAAGGTCAGGGAATGACCACTGCATATCCCTGGGGCAATATGGCCTTAGTTGCTAATGCTCCTAAAAACCAAATAACAAACAGTGATAAGAGTGTGTTGAAGTTTGATTTACTCACACAGGTAACTACCATCAGGGGTAAAGGGAAGGGTTTTTTCTTTCATAAAGGCAACTACGATGGTCTGAGACAGTATTTAAATTCAATACAGTGGGACCAATTGATGATGTTACCAACAGCAAATTCAAAATGGGAAGCATTCAAAGAACTTATCTTGGAAGCTACTAGGCGTTACATACCAACTAAGAAATATTATTCAAGGTTTAGGCCTAAATAGATGTCAGATGAGCTAATGAGACATATGGCAGAGAAGAAAAATGCATGGGATACATATAAATTAACATGTGACACAGAAGCCTATGAGAGATATAAGCTGATCTGTAATCAAGTTACAAAGGAAGTTAGGCAGGCGAAGACAGATTACGAGAAATCTTTGGCAAAGGATGCAAAGAAAAACAGAAAAGAGTTCTTTACCTATGTAAACTCTAGAAGGAAGGGGATGAATCAGATTGGTCCACTTGATATCGATGGTTCAACTGTTGATGTTCCTGCTGAGGTAGCTAACAAACTAAATGAATATTTTGCATCGACATTCACACAGTGAATATCGATGCAAATCACCTCTGGCATTCCACTCACTGTGTGACCTTGAATGGTCACACAGTGAGTGGAATGCCAGAGGTGTATTCAACTCTGGCAGTAAGCTAGATGATCTTGTAATAACTGAGAGTAAAGTGGAGGAGAAATTGTTGAAGATAAACATAAGAAAGGCACCTGGGGTGGATGGGATCTATCCAGTTATATTAAAGGAGGCAGCAAAGGAAGTAAGCAAACCCTTAGCCATAATTATGAGAGCTTCCTTGGACTCAGGGGTGGTACCCATAGACTGGAGATATGCAAATATGACCCCAATTCACAAAGGAGCATCAAAGGCTGACACAAGTAATTATAGACCTGTGAGTTTAACTTCTGTTCCAGGAAAATTAATGGAGGCACTGGTTAAAGATGCACTGCAGGACCATCTAGACAAGACTTCAATTATAGCTCGGACACAGCATGGTTTTATTAAGGAAATGTCTTGCATGACCAATTTGATTGGATACTATAATGCAGTAACAAAAGAACTGGATGCAGGAAATAACTTTGATATTATATATTTGGATCTTAGAAAGGCTTTTGATACTGCTGCACATGGAAGAATGCTGTACAAATTGGAACAGTATGGCACTGGAGGCAAATTGCTGCTACGGATAAGGGGATGGTTGAGTGGGAGAAGACAGAGTGGTAATCAATGAACACTGCTTATCGTGGACTAGTGTTATTAGTGCAGTCCCTCAGAGTTCAGTGCTGGGTTCCATTATTGTTTTATGTATTTATAAATGATACTGATGGTGGTATATCAAGCTTAATGTCCAAGTTTGCAGATGATACAAAGGTTGGCATGGTTGTTAAGGACACTACTGACGCTATGCTGCTGCAACAGGATCTGGAAAGGTTGAGCAGATGGGCTGAGAGGTAGCAAATGAAGTTTAACATTGACAAATTTAAAGTACTACATATGGGAAACAGCAACCCCAGAGCAACGTATCAACTCTGTGGTACTACACTGACAGTGATAGAGAATGAAAAGGACCTGGGGGTAATTGTGCAGGCAGGTATGAAGTTCTCTGAACAGTGCAGACGGGCTGCAAGAGTAGCTCATGGTGTCTTGTCAATGATATACAGTAATTTTTCTAGTAGGGATAAGGAGGTGATTATTCCCTTGTATAAGGCAATGGTTAGGCCACACCTTGCGTACTGTATACATGTCTGGAGGCCTCATTTCAAGAAGGATGTACCGCTGCTGGAAGGAGTACAGAGAAGGGCAACAAGATTAGTGAATGGAACAAAGAGTTGCTCTTATGAAGAAAGGATTAAGTTTTGAAAATTACAGTGTCTGGAGACTAGGTTCCGGCGAGGTGATCTGATAGAGGTATATAAAGCCTTGAATGGTTTGAGCATGCTGAATGCCGATGGGATTCTTCCTCTTGCTCAGAATAATCACCTGAGAGGGCATAAATTCAGATTGAGGAAAGACAGATGTAGGATAGATGTGCGGAAATTTGCCTTTAGCCAGCAGGTAGTTGGTTGGTGGAACAGATTTCCATCCCTTGATGTGGAAGTTGATAGCCTAAATAAATTTAAGGCTCAGCTGGACAGCTATTTCGAATGAACGGAGGGGTGAAATGGAAGTGGTTTTTTTTGGCTGATGCTGCATAAGCTCGCTTTCTAGCATCATATGCCTCTACTAATGCTAATGCTCAACATATTACTTTGTAATATGATTGTAATTTAAAATAGTCACTTATTTTAGATTGATTTAAATTATCACTAAAAAGTCTATTTATAGATTTTTCAATATTGTATAACAGTCTATATTCACGATCACTTGCACCAGTTTCTTCCAACGCTCTCCTCAGGATGGTTATAGCTTCACGAGTTTGCTGTTTTGTAACTGGAATTCATCTTCATTGTTAAAGCTCTAGTAACTTGTAGATCACCATCTATGTCCACCCAATCATTAAACTCCTGTTCACCCATGTCTTCAGGCTTTTCACCGTGATCAGTATCGTGACTTAGTTGCCCACCATGAATAATTAATCCACATTTTTTGAAACAGTTGCTAATGTACATTTCAGAAACTTCATTCCAGGCACTCATTGTCTTATGAAGTGCATCTAGAACAGTTATCTGCTTTGCAATATCAGATGAGTTAGTTAGTTATTTTGGTTTTTAGGGGCATTAGCAACTAAGGCCATATTGCTCCAGGAATATGCAGTGGTCATTCCCTGACCTTTCCGCATCCTCCGTATTTGGTGGTGACGGGTTCGAACCCCGGTCTAATCAAGAAGCGTGTGCTATGCACTGCTGCTCCTTCCCACCTGGCTACGGAGGCGCCGATATCAGATGATGTTCCCAAATCTTCATCTATAGATTGGATGATCCTTCACCTCATATCCGATCTATAAAAGGTCTTAAAGGTTTTTATTATTCCCTGATCGAGAGGCTGAATCAGTGATGTGGTATTTGAAGGTAGAAAAACTAATTCAATGATTTTGAAAGTCAACTTTGGATGAGCTGGACAGTTGACCAAAACCAATGCAAGTTTTTTGTTTTTCTTATCCAATTTCAAATCCCATTTACGAAGATAATCTTCAAATAAAGAAGCTGTCATCCAAGTATTGGTATTATTGGCATATTCAACTGGCAGCTGTTTTGCTCCTTTAAAACATCTAGGCGATTTACTCTTGCCAATAACTAACAGCTTCGTCTTGATTGTTCCCATCATGTTGCATGTTAAAAGAACTGTAATCCTGTCCTTGATCTTTTTTTTCCTGCAGACACAGAGGAATTTTTAAAAATCATGTAGTGGTCTGGGGTAGCCCTGTAGTACAACCCTGTTTCATCTGTATTAAAAATGTCTTCAGGATTAGAAGTGCTTAACACAGTTTGCCAAGACGTTTTCAACTAGGTGTCAGCTGCAGAACCATCGGAATCCTGTTTTTCTCAGTGAAGTTTTTTGTAAACATATCATGCCTCTCCTTCCATCTTGTCAGCCATCCATCCATTGCCTTAAACTCTTTGTGTAGTTTTTCAGCAAAATCATTAGCTTTTTGAAGAATAATGCTATGATTGATTTATTATTATTTTATTATTATCATTAGCCATATGGTGCAAGGAAGTCTGAGGCTTTTGCTGCACCAGCCAAAAAAAAAAAAAGTTCCGAATTATCTTGAGAGAGAGAGAGAGAGAAAGAGAGAACAAGAGTCAGAAGTAGAAGGGAATTACCAAGGAAGAGAAGAATGATGATATTCAGCTCGGGACCCTGGGTGTGCCAAGCCCACAGTCACCAGATGTGAGCCCCTGGATTGGCGCATTAAAGGAGCTGGCCTGTTTGAACCAAATGAACAGAGCTTCATCTACTGTTTGGCACTTCCCTTCACGCTTCCTTTTTCTGGTTTCACTAATCACATTAGTGTTTTTTTTTTTTTTTTTTTTTTTTTTGATTTGGTAGTTGTTGGCGCATCGGCTTCTGTGGCCATATTGCACCTCCCAAGGTTTTTGCAGTACTTTGATCCAAGCCCGAGGCGGGAATCGAACCCGCGACCTTTGGGTTGCCGGGCAGGTACTTTACCCACTCGGCTAGCCCGGTCGGCCATTAGTGTTTAATGTGTGACTTGATTTTAACAATTTTGATAAAGATGACTGAGGCACTCCTAATTTCACTGCCACTTCCCTTTGAGACTTATTGCCTAAGTTTAATTTATCATACATTTCTATAATTCGTTAACTTATCTTTTACACTCAAATTCACTCTCTTTCTGTTCGCTGATGTTTTTGTTTGGTAGCAAAATTTAAAACTCAGTAAAAAAGATAAGTGTCAATCAATAACAAAGCGCACACAAACTGGAACTAACATGACACATGCAAGTTCAGATTTCAGCGAAGGGGAAACGTATTTCACCATAATAACATGAAAACACAGAATTCCAGCTATGGTATTATTTCAAATGAATAAGATTGAGTTTACTACCCATTTATTGCACTAATAGAAAAGCTCAATAAACCGGAAACTGCAAATTGTTTTTATTGTTTTATGGTTGTGATCTCTAGAAATGTGCTTTTTCTAAAGCATATTTCTGGAGGTCACAACCATAAACACAGAGGTGTTCAAAATTGATTCTTATAACCGCAAATGTGATTCTAGTAAACGATAAAAGTGTAGTGCATTTTCTGATTTGGATCGGTTCTTCAAAATTTGATTCTATTGAGTGGCTGATTCTAATAACCAGTGATCACTATAACTAGCACTTACTGTATATATATATTTTCGATAATTTGGAAAAAAAGCATTTATATGAATTTATATGAATAAATGCTAAGTTATTGTTCGTAACTCACAACACTGTTTCTTTTGAGTCACTGAACTTCAAGCATGCATAAACAGGAAAAACACTGAACGTCAGCCATTATAAAATATCTTTACAGAAAGGCTTTACATTAATGCAAGGATATTCATGAAGATAAGCTAAATATATTAAGAGAATCTGCCCCAACATATGCAACTGTCAAAAATTGGGTGGCCGAATTAAAACAGGGGCAGAACTAGCACCAAAGGTTAACAGTGAATAGTAGCTTTCAACAGCAACCTATGCCAGAAATCATCAATAAAGTTACTGACATGGAGATGGATGACTGGAAAATAACTGCTAGAGAAACACTGGAGGCTAAAAACATCACAAATGTGGATGGGTACAAAACATTCTGTCAAATGAATTAGTTTTAACAAAGGTTTCTACACAATGGACCCCCCACCTTCCTTTTGACACCCACACAGAGACATCTTCAATTCAAAAACATCAAAGCAATTTTTTGCTCATTATCAAACAGATCCTAAAAACTTTCTAGCCAGATATGTAACTATGGATGACACACCCCCCAACCAGAATCAAAATTGCAATAAAAACAAGGGAAGCATGCTGATTCACCACCTCCAAAGAGCAATGTCAGTCCCATCAGTAGGTAAAGTTATAACATCTGTCTTCTGGGATTCAAAACAGATGACAATATATTATCTTCCAAAGGGACAAACAATAAATGGACTATATTACGCTAACTTAGTAAATAAATTACAAGAGGCCAGCAAAGTTGGCTAAAGGTTTTTTTTTCACCAGGACAATGTGCTTGCTTGCATATCAGCCATTAACATGACTATAATTCATCACGTTGGCTACGAATTATTGCCTCATCCACAATAATCACCAGATCTAGCCCCATCTGATTTCCATCTATTTTTGAAACTAGAAATAAACTTGTCTGGAAGAAATTTGGGTCAAATGACAAGGTGATAGCAGATATACACTCCATTTTTTATGGGCCTTCACGAGAGAGAGAGAGAGAGAGAGAGAGAGAGAGAGAGAGAGGACTACAAAACTGGAATCATGAATCTGAAGCACTGCTGGAAAGAGCGCAATAAATTACAAGTAAACTATATTAAAAAAAATAGCGAAAAGTTAGCATCCGATAACTCCTTCTATGATAGGTTAGGAACTTATCAAACAATCCTCATATTGTTGAAGTTCATTCTTAACATGAAACTCATATTTTTCTGTGTGCGCATGTGAGCAACAAACAGAACAACTAATACTAAACCTACAGTGCCACTTAAGTAAAAGTTGTTCTGTTTGTTGCTCACATGCATTAAGGAGTAATTCATAATGCAAGGAAGCCAAAGGTTTTTGCTGCATCAGCCAAAAAAAAAGCAGATAAGAAAATACAAATTATGCATTTCCCTCATCACAATAATAACTATCTAGCTGACCTTTGAATTCTATAAACTGTCACCCTCGACTACCTGTGGAGGCAAACTTGTTCCAGTAATTGACAATTTACTGGCTAAAAGAAAACTTCCTACAACCTTGTCTAAACCTCTTCTCCTGTAATTTGAATTTATGGCTCCTAGTTCTGGTTCTTTATAACAGTGAAAATTCCATCTTTATTCATTTTACTAACCCCTTTGCTGGAACAAACTTCTGTCCAATGCTGTGGAAGTGGATAGCTTGAATAAATTCAAGGAAGAACTAGACAAACTGTTGACTAGACAAAATAAAAAATAAAATTTTGAAAATAATTTTTTTTATACTTTGTTGTGTTCGCTGCATGAACAGTTATACACAGGAAGATGCTTAATTGCTTAATAACAATTAAGCATCTTCCTCACTCTCCTTAGTTATGCTAAATATTACATGTTTTTAATTAACTAGTCCTAGAGACAAGAAATAACAAAAGGACAAAAGTTTCACATTTGTTAAAATAATACCAATTTAAAAATTCTTACAGAATAAAACAACCCTCCAGCTAATATTTTGACTGAAATTTTTCCTAGCTTGCATTACCAAAGGATTGTATGGATCATTATGGGAATCGACCTTCACAGCAAAAGCGCTGGTTGCAATTACATCCAGTGTGAAAGCACCAAATAATCTGAAGTAACATAAAAGTAAAACATTTAAGACATACAGAAAAGCACACAAACATACTTGCCATCAACTGTTCTATTAATAAATTCTATTTTTTATTAAATTAAAAAGCTTAAGAAAAATTTGTTTTAAGATACTCTTTTCTTAAATCATTTATTTTAAGATTTTTAATAATAATCCACTATTTGGCAAAAATATGGTATAGGGCTTTATCAATCTGTTTTGCTGAAGAGCCATCATTCTTTATCATAAATTTCACTAGTTTTAAAAGTGTGATTGGCAACTATCAGTATTCTCATCATATGATAAGAAAACATCAATATATTTTGCATTAAATCAAACCTAATTTAAATCTTGTTTAGTCTTCGTTAGGTTAAGTTCTTTATTTCACTTTGAAATTGTATTAATATAATTATTTTTAAAGTAACCTACCTAACCTTTTATTATGTATTGGTTTACTTTAGATAAGGTTTGGTTAAGCTACTTTAAGTTTTAGCAAACATAATACTTTTCAGAAATACCATAACTATCCTATTATTTTGATATAATAAGGACTGGTTATGTTACTTTCTCAGAAAAGATAACAGAAAATGAAAAGTTTGTAACTACATCAACTCATTACCAATGATGCTAATGACAAATGACAAAGAACAATAGTTCTTTGACCAATCAGACCAAGGATGCAAGGTCTGCATCAGACTGTCCCAATAGCATGAGCCAGTCATATGACATGTTTGCCCACTATTCTGTAAGAAAAATAAAATATCACAGCATACCAGCATATTACTTTAAGGCATTTTTCTTATTTTCATATGTAATTTTATGTACAAAATTCATAGATGCACAAATAAATAAATTGATCAGGTCAGAATAATCAAAAAGTGATTCAAATTATTTAATAGTAAAACAGAAAATACTGTTAAGGTCCATCTGAAGTTCTTTATTTTAAAATTAATGATTAAAAGAGACCTGTTAAATTATTAATAGTTAAGTAAATTTAAAACACATAATTTTCATATTTTAAACTACAATGATTAATCAAGAAAGAAGACCTGATGAAAAGACATGTCTTTTCATCAGACATGACTGTGTCTTTTTATCAGTTACAGAGACATGTGCCTATAAGGTTATTGTCTCCTCTGTAACTAGTTCTTACTAATCACTTAGGAAACCCATATTAGTGCAAAAGTCAAACTTAACGCTATTAAATAAAACTAAATTTCAGTCAATTATGAATTCCCTAAAAGTTATATAAATAAGGATTTCATCCTACAAAGTTCCACCCCATCAGGAATCACACGGCTTTAGTGAATGGAAAAAATAAAGAACATAAGATTTCATTAATCTATAAAGCCATTATAGGGCTAGGGTGGGAGGCTGTGGCCCTATACTATAGCAACCTCAATCATAAAATACTTCCTAAAACTAAAGAACTATCATTAGAAATACAAAGAAAACTTTAAAATGAACAATTTAAATACATTCAGATAGTGCCCATTTGATGGAAATTTCAATCAAAAATGTTGCAACTAAATTAATTCCTCAGAAACAACTATTGTGAAAAAAATTAATAAATCAATAAAAATTAAATAAACTGCAATACAAGATTGTAAAACTGAGGTATTACATTTAATCAGATTTAAACACAGAAATAATCTATAAGTTAGGTGAGCTGTTAGTTAAGTGAGTTTGAAAGTTGGACTGTGAATGGATGTTAACTAGCTCATGTATGTGTTCAGATTGCAAGAAAGAAGGGGAATTGCAGATGCTACTTCAGAAAGACAATGCCAATTGAAGTGAAAATATCTGTAGAAAAAGGCATGCAGAAGAAACTGAACCTCTTTCCGACAGGGAGTAGAAAGTGTTTGTAAGAGGTGGGTCATTAATCAACCTGACTGCCTCTTTTACATCTGGGTAGTGGTGGTAGTAATAATAGCAAATGATTCAAGAAAGAAAGCTTATATAGTATCAGCCAAAAAAAAAAAAAAAAATCCACACAGTTCACCCATCTTTACTCTCCAAGAATCTGTCTAGTTCTTCCTTGAATTTATTCACCCCATCCACTTTCACAACAACAGATGAAAGCCTGTTCCAACAATCAATCACCAGATGGCTGAAAGCAAACTTCCACATGTCTATCTTGCAACCATCCTTCCTCAACTTGAATTTATACCTCCTCGTGTGTAGTCTCGGCAAGTGGAAGAATGGGAAGAATGCCATTAACATTCAGCTTAATCAATCCATTCAAGGCCTTAAACATTGCAATGTACCACAATGTCAGAAAAACATTCTATGGCAGGGCAGATCTGTGACTTGCACAGCATGAGTAACTGTTTAGAAGTGAGAAGGAAAAAGGGAAAAAAGAAAAATATGCAGAAAATGCAATATTTGTGATATGCTCATGCCAAAAAAGGTTAGAAGTAAGGTTTATCAGTAAAAATATGTAATCTTGTGTTTAAATATATTGTTAATAAGAATGCAGAGCAGTAGATTTTTTTTTTTTTTTTTTGTAAAAAATAAGACAGGGCTGGATTTTAGAAGAACTGAAGTTAACTAAGTTTTCTTATTCTCATTGGAGAAATACTTGAAGATCAGCACTGCATTTAAGGAACTGATGACAGAAATTTGAGAAGTAGCTCTTTGTGCAAAGCAAAATTTGCAAAACATGAATGGAATGGAATGTACTATGCCAAGATTTCCAGTCAATGGAAGAATGTCATTAACATACAGGAGTAAGAGTGAGTGAAAAGAGAACCTTGAAGGCTCCCGGATTAGTTGAGAAGTTCAAAGAAAAGAGTGCCATCTGCTACCACCACCACCACCAACAGAGAATGGTCAGAGAGAAAACTGACCATCAAATTTCAAAAAACCGAAGGCAGACCATATGATGAAAGCTTGTTTTAAAGGCCTTTACACCAAGAAATCAAGAAATGTTGAAATGCCTTAGAAATGTCAAAAGAAACTAACTGTGTTTATCCAAACTTTCAAATTTGTCCACAGATGAGTAAACCATTAACATTCGGCTTAATCAATCCAAACAACCAAAATATCTGGTAAATCAACACTGACAGAATCCAGAATGGCAATTGTCAATCAGATGGAAAGTTTCAGGACAGTGTAATAGTTGGTGGTTGATGGATTTCTCCATTACTTTGGAAAGAATTGGGACAAGCACAATGGAATGAAAATTGGAAAAGCATTATCTGTTCCCCTTTTCAGGAACTGACTATATACAAGCAAATTCCTATTCAGAAGAAAAATTGCAAGTTAAATAAGAGTGTGAAAAGGAGACACAATACACAGGTTAACTCTGCAGCATAGGTTTTAAGAACAAGTGCAGAAGAGCCACCAGAATCTGAAGACTCCTTGGCATCCAGATTGTTTCAGATTTTGCTGATATCTTTCTATCAGAAGACCATGGGACCTATTGTTGTTATCAATGGATTTTAGGCACATCAGCAACTTAGATCATACTGCTCCACTGAATGTTATGCAGGCTGAAAAAACTGGAATAATACATGGAAAAAACCCTATTCCCTCCATCTGAGATCAGCTAACTACAGCCCTTATTGAAGATACCTTTAGAAATTCCTCTAGTCATAGACAGGATCTGAACCTAGGCTCCCCCCCCCACCAAAGGAGTGATAAGTGGCAAAACCACTATAGTATGATGGGAGATTCAATGGAGGCAATCAGTGGAATATGTTCAGTATGGTAGATTTGGCATGCTTAGTATGAATATTTCATCCCATAGCGACAAGTTCATTAGATGCAAATAACCACATTAAAATGTCACAGCAGTTCAATATTTGCTATTTTGCTAGTTTCATCAATACAAACATCAAAACTGATTTTTTCATCAGCACATCTGAAAGAAAATGGATGTTAATTTAGCCGCATACATGGAGGCTTCGGTTAATGCCTTCCTTAACAATAGAACATTAACTGAAATGATATTAGTTAATATCATTTTAGTTAAAATGTAATTTCCCAACTACAGTAACTAAAACATATTGGAGTTGCAATCTTGTAAAGTAATAAATAACACAAAATTCTTCCAAATGAAGATGTCTTAAAAAATTGTACAAACATCATAAACAGAAGTAGGGGTTCAGATTCCAAACCCTATTAAGTTTTAGATTCCCTAGAGGGCACTGGTATGTCTCAGGGGAATCTAAAACTTAATGGGGTTCAAAATAAGGGCATATGTCAAAGTAGAAAGTTAGCTATGATTAGCCTTCATTTTTTTTCATTTATATCATTTAAACTAATCTAAAAAAGTAAAAATTAAAGAAACATTAAGCACTTAATTAGCACCTGAAACTAGATTAAGACAAACAAATTTTCAAGTAAAAAAAATATTATATATTTACTTTTTACAGTCAACTGATTTATTTGCAGTGGCAGCATTTATAAAATTGTTTAGTGTGGTATTAGCACTTTCACGGATAATAGACATCATCTACAGAAGAATAAAAATATTTGATTACATTTCAAAATCTTTTTTAGAAATGGAGTAATTCAAATAATAACCAGAACCCACTAAATATTCTAATATTTAACAGTTTTCATATAAAAGAATACATTTTGGTTTTATTTACAAGGTTATCTAATTAAAATGCAACCCAATTTGCAATAAACCAATTAAAATTGATCACCTTAATCATGTATAACATGCATTCACTCTTTTTAGTATATCTGATGCAACTCTATGGAAAATATATTCATCAGTGGTACTAATGTAGTTCTTAATGTCTGCTTCTGTCTTATTTGGTACAGACTTGTTTGAATATTTATTATTAAGTGTTTCTTAACATTGTAAAAATAGCTTGGAAGCAAAGTAATGAATATATGAAAATAAATACACATTTTTCTGGAAACCCAAGTTATGCCACATTAATAAATGATGTACTGCTTCCTCAAATATCACTGTTATCACATTGAAACTCCCTGCTACCACCTACTTCCTATCTCAAATTATCTCACTCTGTATCCCATGACATCATGTGCTATGTTGCAAATGAGTTATATGATAAATGAATAACCCTTTAACCTCAAAAACATATTTTTGAGATGATTTCTGTAATGATTAGTTAAACAGGTTCTTTCTATTTTTTGCAAAAAACACATGACAACTCTGCATGTGCAAATAAAATTACTGAACAGTAGAAGCCAATGAGAATTCTATACTTAATCTCAGTAATTTTACAATAAAAAGAACTGTTTAGGTCCTTAGAGTACGATAATATTGGGAAAAAAATTGTCTTATTCAAAATTTGGCTAAAGTTTCAAAGCAAATTCCTAAACTTAAATAGTGCCATTAGTAGAAGGGAGACTACAAAACTTTTTGCAATTGATGTTAAATAATAAATAGTACCATTAAAATCTACATTCTTTATTTACCCTAACTTCCAAGTTTCATCAAAATCCTTCAAATAGTTACCACTAAAGTGCACGATTTTTTTGACAAGATTGTTTTTTTTTTTTTTTAAGATTTTGGCTTATGCCTGAACAATTTTTTCATAAGCCAAATGGAGATTAATCGTCAAAGTTTACGTGCCATGATTTTAATTTGAATCTAATTGCTGAAGAAGCCCATGAAAGGTTACTAAATGCTTTAGGGGATCAAAACCATCAATCAGAATAGTTTTTAATTGGTTTGATGACTTTAAATTTGTAAAAACCAATTATGAAGATGAACTTTGCTTAGGGAGCCATCAACAGCCATTACGTCTGAAAAAATTGCAATGGTAAGATTTTTACTGAGAGAAGATCAAAGAATTAGGTGTCAGAAGTTAGAGAAAGAAGTGGGCATTGGATCAGCAGCAATTAATACCATCATTTATGATCATTTAACGTACAGAAAGCTTGTTAGCAGATTGGTACCTCACAGCTTGAACAACAATTGAAAAGTTTCTTGTGTCATATAGTATCATTTTATGCTTTTAAGTTTGATGAAGACAAATCCCAAGGCTGTTTCTGATATTATTACAGGTGATGAAACAGACATACAATTTTGATCCAGAAATAAAGCAACAATCCTGTCACCCAAGAAGGTTCACCGAGCCAGAAGTCTTGGAAAACAAATAGTCGCTTGTTTCTTCAGAAAAAATGGATTTTTAAAAATTGTAAAGCTAGAAGATCAAAAGATTATCAACAGTAAGTGGTATAATACTATATGTCTTCCTAAAGTGTTTTAAAAGAAATAATTCAAAACAAATCTAAAAAACAACTGAAAGGGATCTTACTTCACCGTGACAACACTTAAACTTTAAACTTACTAAATTTAGACAATACTTAACTCCAATATTAGTTTTTAGCCACTTCTGGTATTCAGTTCCAACTTATTCTCCAGACAGATTTTTTTTTATCCCCAAAAGTCAAAATTCTACTAAGTGAAAAATTTTGAGATGTATGAAGAAGCCTCTCAGGCCTTCACTGATGGAATAAATATGATCTCCAAAGACAACTAGTCAAACTGCTTTGATAGTTGGTTTAACAGGATGAAAATTTGTATAGATACTAAGGGTGATTGGAGAAACTGTAAAAATTTGAAATATGTAACTTTAATATAATTATATGATTACAAAAACTTTTGGAGTCACTCTTGTATTAGCATTATAATGACTAAATAATGCAAGTAGACTTTTTCTGCATTTGCCGAAAGGGTGGGAAGGAATTTCTATCATGTCATACCTTCCCCACTGCCAAAAAATGGCTATCCAATTCTGCTTTGAATTCTACCAAACTCTCTGCAAAGTTAAGGCAGATTATGAGAAGTCTCTGACAAAGAATGCAAAGAAAAGCAGCAGAATTCTATGCTAATATGACCACTTCACGTCAATGGGATAACTGTTGATGACTCTGCTCAGGTTGCTGACAAATTGAATAGGTATTTTGCATCTAAATTCAAACATAAGAAATTCTTTAGGGAGTAGATGCCAGAAGTTTATCAAACTCCAATAGAGAGCTAAATGACTTTGTGATAACTGAGAGAAAGTGGAAGAGAAATTATTGAAGTTAACCATAAAAAAGGTACCTGGGGTGGACAGGATATATCCAATCACATTAAGAGAGGAAGCAAAGGGTAAGCAAGCTTTTAGCCATTTATGAGAGCATTCTTGGATTCAGGAGAGGGGCCCTATGGATTGGAGATGTGCAAATGTATCCCCAATTCATAAAGGGGGATCAAAAGGTGACATGAGTAATTACAGACCTGTAATTACTCACGTCACATTACTGAAACAGGCATCTGTTTCAGGAAAAAATAATGGAATCACTGATTAAAGAAGTACTGCAGGACCATCTGGGCAGGCATACAATTACACTGCAATCACAGAATGGATTTGTTAAGGAGCAGTCTTGTCTAACCAATCTGATAGTTTACTATGATGCAATGACCAAGGAACTGGATGCAAAAAATAATTTTGATATCATATACTTGGATTCAGGAAAACTTTTGATACTGTTCCACAAAAACAACTGCTGTATAAACTGGAGCAAGTGCCATTAAGGGAAAATTACTGCTATGGAATAAAGGGATGGTGAAGTGGAAGAAGACAGAGACTAGTTATCAATGGGCACTGCTCTTTGTGGACTAATTATATTACTGTTCCTGTGGGTTCAGTGCTGGGTCCATTGTTGTTTTCAATATTTATCAATGATATTCATGAATTCAGGATTAATGTCAAAGTTTGCAGATGATACAAAAGTTGGCAGGTTGTCTAAAGACAGTCAGCAGGGTGAGCTACTGCAACAAGATGTAGGAAAATTAGATCAATGGACTGAGAAATGGCAGTTAACATTTAACATTGACATATACGAGGTACTTCAATGGTTAGCAGCAATCCCAGAGTAACTTATCAACCGTGTGATACTACACTCAGAATAGTGGAAAGTGAAAAAGACTTGGGGGGGGGGGGTAAATGTGCAGTCAGATATGAAATTCTCTGAGTAGTGCAGACATGCTGCCAGAACAGCCACAGGGTTTTGTTAATGATATACAGAAACTTTGCTAGCAGGGATAAGGAAGTGATTATCCCTTTGTACAAGGCCATGGTTAGGCCGCATCTTGAGTATTGTATAAATGTCTGGAGGCCTCACTTTAGGAAGAATGTAGTTCTGCTGGAATGGGTGCAGAGAACGGCAACCTGATTGGTTAAGGGAAAAAAAGGGTGCTCTTTCCTAGAAAGGCTTCAGTTCTGCAAATTGCAGCTGCTGGAGACTAGACACCTGCAGGGCTGATCTGATTGAGGCATTTTAGCCTTGAATGGATTGAGTAAGCTGAATATGGATGCCATTCTTCCTCTTGTTAAGACTACACACTGGAGGGGGCATAAGTTTAAGTTGAGGAAGGATGGTTGCAGGATAGATGTGTGTGGAAGTTTTCCTTCAGCTAGCAGATGGTTGATTGTCAGAACAGGCTTCTGTCTGTTGTTATGGAAGTGGATGATTTGAATAAATTCAAGGAAGAACTAGACAAACTCTCTCTATCTCCAGTAGATTTTTAAAATTAATTTTAGTTTTGCAAAAAAATGAAAAATCAAGATCTTCACAAGTTTTGAACTCTTACTATGTTATAGACAAAGAAGTTCAAAAAATTGCTGCTCTCAGAAGCCTAATGGTTTGATTTTTATGCTTCTTTATTATTATTATTATTAGCCATATGGTGCAAGGAAACCTCAGGCTTATGCTGCAGCAGCCAAAAAAAAATTTGAGTTACCCTGAGAGAGAGAGTCAGAAAGTAGAAGGGAATCACCAAGAAAGAGAAGAATGATGATATCCAGCTCAGGACCCTGGGTGTACCAAGCCCATAACTCACCAGATGTGAGCCCCTGGGGTTAAAAGCATATATCTTTTGATATTAGATAATCATTAAAATGAAACTGTACTACAATTTAGTTATAATTTTAAAAAGGTAACAATATTTCTGTGTTTTAATTTCCCATTTTCTTTCTTTTTTTTTTTTTCACGCGAAAATATGGATTAAACATTAGCTTGTAAGAGAAGAAAAATCAAAATCTCTTAAGAAAATAAATGTTAAAGTATGAAATGAAGACCTTTTATTTATTCATAAGGGTGAATAAATAAATAAGGCAGCACATATACATTTTATGTCATTATGTACAAAAATCAACAAATTAATGTTTACAAATTTAAGGAAAAAAATTCTCTTCAAAAATTAATTGAACAATATTTAATAATTCATAACTTTGATCCTGTTTCTTTTAAACTCGAAAGAAAAAGAAATTAAACTTGCTTACTCTTTTTAATTTTCCAGAAGTTAGTGCAGGAGTGATAAGAGTTCTTATACGTTTCCAAGGTTCTCCACTTATTGTTGTAAGGAAATTATCTCCAACGGGGTCTCCAACCTGCCTTGACTACATAGAAAATAAATAAATCAGAACAGAACATTATTAAAGAGAGAGAGAGAGAGAGAGAGAGAGAGAGAGAGAGAGAGAGAGAGAAGTAGAAAGTAATCACCAAGAAAGAGAAGAATAATGATATTCAGTTCAGGATCCTGGGTTTGCCATGTCCATACTCACCAGATGTGTTCTATGGAACTTAAATGAAACATATGACTAGATCTTTTGCCCAATTATTCAAAGAGCTAGCAGCAGTTCACTAACGATCATCCTAACAATAACTCATTACACCACAGTTATAAATAAACTCAGTATAAAAAGCTTTAAAGGATGTTTTTAAGGTGTCTCAAACCCATTATATTGCAAAATATTATTCCTAGGCAGAAATAACTTGAAAATCAAAGGAGAGCAGTCTGCAGGTGATGGAGTACAGGTCGAGTCTGCAGGTGATGGAGTACAGGTCGAATCTTGCACATGTGGACAGACCATTCCATTTAATCTTATATTCATAAACTTCCCTTGTCTTTTACAGATTTCTTTGTTCATTTTTCAAATTCATGAAATTTAAAAATCACAGCCATTTTCTCAATTTAAAAAAAAAAAAAAAAACACACTATTCCAATCTACTTCAGCACTGGATATACTACACTGCAAGTTAAATCATGATAATGGAAAATAATCTTGTGAATGCAAATTAAAATGTATTACTCTTAACATGACAAAAAAGTATTTAATAAATATTTGAATTTATACAGAATTTACTGTTTAGTCATTAACTGAACTAATCAAATAAAGCAAAATATGCTACAGAAGTACATAAGAGATGGCGATTATGCCTTTAATGAAAATACAGAGTTAAGGTGGAACTCTTTGTTTCAGATGCAAAGGTGTTTTAATAACGATTTTTAATAAAAAGATTGTTTCTATAATATATATACCAAGTTCATTCCTTACCCTTCTTCCAGGAAAAATTTGAAAATCCTTCACCATTATCCTTCTTAGAAGATCTGGGTCACCAACAGAAAGCACAGGAGAGCTGCCTTCATACGATCTGCAGAAAAAAAAAACATGAATAAGCAGTAGCAGCATGCCATTACTTTCATCTGTTCAAAGCAGGAATGCCAAATGTACAGTGCTATAATCAGAGGCGGCCTAGAATGTTTTAGCACCCTAAGCAAGATGATAAATGATAACAAACCAGAACTGAATTTTTGTGTTATTTATGAAAGCAATATATTAATTATTATTATGTAAAATAATAATAATAATAAATAAAAAATAATAAATAAAAGCTTCTATGGCTTGTTATATGATCTTAGTCAAAAATTTTGTTAAAAATTCTTCTATGGTCTTAGTCAAAAAATTTTCATGCAGTACATTCACTTTTATTTAATGCTGGAGACTTTTCACATCAGGTGCCATCTGTGCTTACTGGTGGATTTATCCGATTTTACTAAGCCAAGCTTTCATTAAATTTATCTGCTGCCAATGTTTAAAATAGTAATAAAAAATTCTGCTTTTTTTCCTTCAGTTTCGTAACATTATAAGATAAATATTCAGTAAATATCTGGCAATCACATTTCAAGAAACTGCTGGTACATTAAGTAACAAAGTTATAGATAAAGATCATATGATTTGGTCCAATCAATGTACAGCAAAAAAACAGACCTACCAATGCATGCTCAGTTATTCTATGATTTTGCATAAATGATAACAACAGTGGCATAGCCAGGATAGGGTCAGCAGGTACATTGTACCCTCTGATGCTGATATCTGGCATTGTGGCACTTTATAGAATTAGGCAATTGGTACCTTTTTTTTTTGTGAATGTACCTGCTGACAAAAAAATCCTGGCTATGCCACTGGATACCAATAATGTAAACTTACCCATATATTTTTCCAAGTTCTCTGTATCTGCTCATTTCTACCACATGGAAAGGCTAATAATGGATAAAATAAATAAATATATTTATTTTTCTTATTTATTTAATTTATTTTTAATACACTTTGTCAAATATAAATAAGTTCCACAAAGGCAGACCTATAGACACATGTCAATATTTTATGATGTTCACACATGCACACATTTGAAAAATGTAACCCCATCTGCAGCCTTGAAATCAGAAAGAAATAATTCAGAATTGTTCACTTTTACTTTTTGATACTACCTTTACTTTCAACTTTGCATGAACACAACTGTGAAAAATACATTTTTCATATTAAAAATATACAGTGGATGCCACTTATTGTTACCACTTTAGGACTCAGCTAAACAGACAACAATAACTGAAGAAACAAGAGTGCAGCATTATTTATTGATGCAGAGAAGAAATCTATACATAAAAAGGTGGAAGCAGACAGAAAGAAAACTTAAAATCAAGCAATATAAAATAATTTAATTTGACTGTTCACTAATTTTTTTTTTTTTTTGGTAGTTGTTGGCGCATAGGCTTCTGTGGCCATAATGCACCTCCCAAGGTTTTTGCAGTACTTTGATCCAAGCCCGAGGCGGGAATCGAACCCGCGACCTTTGGGTTACCAGGCAGGCACTTTACCCACCTGGCTAGCCCGGTCGGCATTCACTAATTTCTTTGAGAAAGTCTTCAATAAAAACGATACTATCATAATACTTCTGTAAATCCATACAAAACCATTGAAAACAAAGAATTATAAAGAGGTTAATTCTCTACTGTAAAACAGTCATATTGGTAGGAATATAGATACGATACTTTCTTCCATGGAGTAATGACAGTTAACAACCATATGAAGCAAAATCAGTAACTAGCCCCAAGTGTCGGAGTTTAATTATAAATTGGGATGTTACGTAATTGCTTCCACTGCACATGCATAAACCATGATAAGGCAAAAAAAAGTGATAACCAAAGTGCTGATTATAATAAATCGGGGTTTTTTCCCTTTATGTGTTAGTATACATCTGATTGGGACATCATAAAAGTAATAACATTACATGAAAGTAACATTATCCATGATCATAATAATTGGCATGCACCGTATTTTTAATAATTTTTTTTTAAATAAAACCACCTCTGTGGAACTTTAGGCATATTTTTTTTATCCCCTCCCTTATGTGGTAGCCATTTTCACTTTGGCAATAGAAATATAAATAAAAAAAAAATCTTGCACATTTCAATAATTATTGTATGCAAAAGATGCCACTAATTTTAAATTCTTGTTTTTCAGCATATGCATATAATTATCAAGAATAGGCTTAAACTAATCCTACATTTTTCCAGTTTGTGCAATAGAAAATGGAACTTATGGAATTTTTGATGGAGAAAAAGAAAACACTTTGTTAAAATGTAACCAAGTAAACAAAGGCCATGACAAATCAGGTTGGGTCTCAAAGAGCCAGCATGCATGTCTCTGGGTTAAGAACAGAAACTGGCAAAGTAAACATCTAAACAGTACTATTCAGAGAAGAAGTAAAGAATGCAGTTGTTTGCAAAGAATTCATGCTTTGCCCACCTCAATGGGAGAAAAGTTCCCATTGGACCCCTCCAGAGAACAAATGAATATTCATGTTAACATATGGGCACTGCACTGATATCTAATTTATACAGTTCTGCATTCATCATCTTTGAAAGGAATTTCTAAAAACACCACTGCTCAACTCTGCTTGGCATTAATTATTTACTAAAAGAAGTAGCTATTATAATTTTAGAAACATTTAATATTTTATTTTATTTTTTTAGCCTAATCTTTTGTTTATAGCTTAGGGCACATATACCTTTTCTTTCAGTAATAACTAGCTTGAATTATTCTCCATGTTCTATAATCTGTAATATCATAACATTATAATATTCAATGATATAAATCAGTTCTGTTAAATTTAAATTTACTTTACATATTATCATTCTTAATTTATATGCATTTGTTTTATTTCTTGAACTGTTGGTTCTATTTATTCAATTATATATATATATATATAATATATGAGATAAGTATAGATACAGATAGCATGATATTAGTTATTAACTTTATTATAGGGAATTATAGGCTAGTGCTATTGCCATAAAAATATGTACATAAGACCATAATGTAATATATAGCATCTTATGTTAGATTACATGTATTAGTATAGGAGAAGAGTAATTAATAACTGATAGACATACCTAGTTAAATTTATGAAGTACACTATGTAAAATCACTTGAACAGCACTACAATTGTTCAAGGTGTCCTCCATTTTGGTCAACAACAGTTTCCATTTGAAGAACAGCATTTTCTACAGCAGAACGTAACATGTCAACTGGAATAGCTAGCACATGACGTCTAATGCTGTCCTTCAGATCTGCCCGAGTTTGACATCCTTCCCGATACACCTGGTTCTTCGAAAAACCCCACAACCAGAAGTCGCATAGGGCGAGGTCCGGTGATTGGGGTGGCCAAGACGTCTGGAAACAATGGCTGATGACCTGTTCGTCTGTAAAGTGTTGCCTTAGCAATCTTTGGACACTACGGTGGATGTGGGGTGGTGCACCATCTTGCATGAATATGGAAGGCATCCCCTGAAGGCACCCACGTTGTTGGAGCTCTGGTATTGAGAAATTTGCCAACATTTCATAATATTGCTGTCTAGTGACAGAACAGATGCAGGGTTCAGTTGGTGTTAACTGTTCAAAAAAATATGGCCCAATCAAGAATGTGGCCATAAATCCACACCACACTGTCACTTTTGGAGAATGCAACGGGGACCTCTTGGATAACTCGAGGGTTTTCTGTTGTCCAAATGAGACAGTTGTGCATATTCACTTGTCTGTTTAAGCAAAAGTGGGCTTCATCACTCTAAAGGATGTTCCATGGCCAAGTGATATCCAGTCATTCACACCAGAAACCGAAGTGCATATGTGAAACGAATACCTGCATCACAATGCTTTAGCTGCTGTAGCATGTGCTTCTTGTAAGGATAGTACCACAACACCTGACACATTACTAGCCTTACAGGTAAGGTATAAGGTATGTTCGTGTCAAACAGCACCTGGGATTTCTCCCAACTCTGTGTGTTTCGCTGTATCGAGGACAGTACACTGTCAAGCCATAGACTTGTAAATGTGTGTGGGCCGTATCCATGCAGTGTGATACATTGTGCCCATTGTTTGACTGGCTTATTGGCCGCCAGGCCCCAAGTGGGGCCTGGCGGCCAACACTTTGCCACGTGGAGGCTAGCCGGGAATATCCAGTATCACAACCAATTGCTCTGGCAGGTCCTGCCACCTAGTTTCCTGGGATTTCAGTGGCTAGGACCCAAAAAAAAAAAAAAAAATACGCATTTGACATTAGTGCTTAATGGGATTGCTATTAGGAAATCGTTGGTTGGGGTTGAACGCTAAAGAGATGTGTTAAAGGCCTAATAAGTGGGGCAAAATTTTGATGTTATTAAATTTAGACGCGAGGCTATATGCTAAATAAAAGCTAATAGTGTTTGTTGTCTTAAAGATTTAGACGTTGATTAGAATTTGGCAGCATTGTTAAGGGTGTACCTTGATCAATTTAGTGAGAGAGGAGGGAGACTGAAGACTGGGGGGAAAACAGATAGAAGAATAGGGATGATAGAGTAGGCATCCCCAAAGAGTTCAGTGGAGACGAATCCCACCAGGCGAAGTATGGGGGGTAGGCAGGGAGGAGAGGAGACAGAGATCCGTCTCCCCCCACTGCCTGGGGATGGGGTTTTAAAGGGAACCAGGTTAGAGTACCCAGTTCAGATCGCCAATGGCATGTTGGCAGCAAAGCCACAGAATGTCTTCATCAGTGTCATGTCCAAGCAGTCTCGAATCCAGTATGAAGTCTCGAATCCGGTCGACCATCCCGCTCCGGGGGTGGGATATGTTAGCTGGCAGTGGAGAACCCACCAGACGAGGGGATGGGAGAGACATACATTTATTTCATTCATAATATGCATTCTTTTTTTTTTTTATTATATATTTAAAATAACTAAATGCACAAGGCGTAATACATTAAGAGTTTAATATCTATATAACATCGGTGTGTAGATACACCATAGACAACTCTTAAGAAACTACAAAGTAGTTGTTGTAGGCATCATTTGCTCTTTCTCATATTGTGCTCTGCCTTCACGACGAGTTGCCATGATATTGCACTATCTCGAATAGGTAACGCTTTACAAATAGAGAAGACTATTGTTATTTATTCTCAGTGAGTACCACCACCCAGACATGTTTCAAGGCTATTGGCCTATCATCAGTGGGTGGGCAGGTACCCTGGTTTGTAGTTTGTAGTAACAACTGTAGTAACAACAGGAACTGGAAAGGTTCAGCAGATGGGCTGAGAGGTGGCAAATGAAGTTTAACATTGACAAATGTAAAGTACTACTACATATAGGAAACAGCAACCCCAGAGCAACGTATCAACTCTGTGGTACTACACACTGACAGTGGTAGAGAATGAAAAGGACCTGGGGTAATTGTGCAGGCAGATATGAAGTTCTCTGAACAGTGCAGACGGGCGGCAAGAGTAGCTCGTGGTATCTTATCAACGATATACAGGAATTTTTCTAGCAGGGATAAGGAGGTGATTATTCCCTTGTATAAGGCAATGGTCAGGCCACACCTTGAGTACTGTATACAGGTCTGGAGGCCTCATTTCAAGAAGGATGTAGAGCTGCTGGAACGAGTACAGAGAAGGGCAACAAGATTAGTGAATGGAACAAAGGGTTGCTCTTAGGAAGAAAGGCTTAAGTTTTGCAAATTACAGTGTCTGGAGACTAGGCACCAGTGAGGTGATCTGATAGAGGTGTATAAAGCCTTGAATGGTTTGAGCATGCTCAATGCTGATGGGATTCTTCCTCTTTCTCAGAATAATCACCTGAGAGGGCATAAATTCAGATTGAGGAAAGACAGATATATGATAGATGTGCAGAAATTTGCCTTTAGCCAGCGGGTAGTTGGTTGGTGGAACAGACTTCCATCCCTTGTTGTGGAAGTTGATAGCCTAAATAAATTTAAGGCTCAGCTGGACAGGTATTTCAAATGAATGGAGGTGTGAAGTGGAAGTTTTTTTTTTTTTTTTTTTTGGCCGATGCTGCATAAGCTCGCTTTCTTGCATCATATGACTCTATTAATGCTAATGCTAAACGTGATCTGATTGAGGTATATAAGGACTTCAATGGGTTGAGCAGGCTCAATCCTGATGGGATTCTTCTTCTTGATTAGATTATAAACCTGAGGGGGCATAAATTCAAATTGAGGAGAGACAGTTATAGAATCATCATCATCAGCCATTTTCAATCCACTGCAGGATGAAGGACTCCCTCTCTGGCAACTTTCCAGTTCCTTCAGTTTTGTGCAATGGCCATCCATTTACTACCCACAAACTATGAATTTCATCTGTCCATCTCCGTCTTTGTCTTCCAGGTTTTCTTCTAGCTCCTCTTGGGTACCATTCTGTTATTTTCTTAGTCCATCTGTCATCACGACTTCGAGCTATGTGTCCTGCCCCAAGACCATTTTAGTTCTTTAGTTTTGATAAGAATGTCTTTTACTTGAGTTTGCTGCCTAATACATGTGTTTCTCTTCTTATCTAACAGTCTGGTTCCCAATATAATTCATTCCATTCTTCACTGTGTTGTTCTAAGCTTCTCTTCTATTCTTTTGGTGCGTGCCCAAGTTTCTCTTCCATAAGTCATGGTGGGGAGTATACATTGATTCATTATTTTACGTATCAGACAAATTGGGATTTTGCTCCTCAGTATGTGACTATATTTCCTGAATGCTATCATTCAAAATTTATTCTTTTCTTGACTTCCAGCCATTTATCATTATCATAGCCAATAACTTGTCCAAGATAAGTATATGACTCCACCTTTTTAATTACTGCTCCTTCAATCATTATATCCCTTTCTGTGGCATACTTGTTCATCATTACTTTTGTTTTTAGCCATATTCATCTTTAGTCCAAAATCCTTACTATTAACATTTTCCCTAATTCTTTGGGATCATGGCAAATCGTAAATGGTTTAGGTACTCTCCATTCACATTGACTCCTTTCTGCGACCAGTCTAATCTTCTGAAAGCTTCCTCAAGGGCAGCTGTAAACAGCTTCAGAGATATTGTGTCTCCTTGTCAAATTCCTTTCTCAATTTTAAATTTCCTACTGTCTTTGTCTAGTCTAATAAAGGAGGTAGCGTTCTAATATATTTTCTTCAAAATCATAATATATGGGGTATCTATGCTTTGTCTTTCCAGTGCCCGAAACATTGCCTTATGCTGTATGAAGTCAAATGCCTTTTCATAATCCACAAATGCCAGGCATAATGGTGTTTTATATTCATTTGCTTTCTCCATTAGCTGTGATATTACGTGGAGGTGATCCGTAGTTGAGAATCCTGTTAATCCTGTTCTAAAACCAGCCTGCTCTTTTGGTTGATTCTCATCAAGTATTCTTTCTAATCTGTTAGTAATGACCCTTGTGAACAACTTGTAAATATGTGATAACAAGCTAATTGGTCTATAATTTTCAATTTCTGATTTATCTCCTTTCTTATGCAGCAAAACTATGATTTCATTATTCCACTCCTTAGGCATCACACCTTTTCTAATGCATTTTGTGAAGAGTCTTGCCAGTTTTGTGTCATATCTCTTGCTCCCAATTTTAACTACTCCACAGTAACTTCACCTTCCCCCGGAGCTTTCTGATTCTTCATTTTCTTCAACGCATGTTCTACCTCATCTGGAAGAATATCGGGTATAATGTCATATGTGTTGCTAATTTGCAATCCATCTTCCCCACTGCTGGCATCATGCCCTCGCTCCTTGTATAATTCTCTATAGTAGTCTTCTGCTATTTGAATTATGCCTTCTCTGCTATTTATAAGTACACCATCACTATTCTTCAGTTTCTGTATCATTTGTCTTTCTGTATTACTGCTCATGGCTTCTGATTTAAGTCCTTTGTTTTCCCTTAATGCTTGTTCTACTTTTCTTGTGTTAAATCTTCTTATGTCCTCTCTGAGCCTCTTTCTAATGGCTTTGCATAACTCAGTATACTCAATTTTCTTTTTATCAGTGTTTATCTTGCTCTTCATTTGTTGTCTTCGATTCATCATGAAAAGTGTTTCTTGACTAATTTTTTCTTCTTTGGATTTCTTTTTACCTATAGGTTTCTTGGGCTTTATCACTTTCAGAAAGTTGTAATATTCCTTGTCGATATCTTGGTCCTGAGTAGTCTGCAGAAGCTCAAACATGTTCTTAAGTTCCATTACATACTGCTTTTTCTCCTCTTCTGTCATCTCAAAGACCTTTGTATTATTTACTCAAGTCAGTTTTTTCCTTTCTTTTCTATATCAAGTGTGCATCTTACCATTCTGTGATCACTTCCAACATTCACCTTGTTCAGGACGGTAACATCATTCACGATATATCTTCTGTTAGTGAGGATGAAGTCGATTTCATTAGTTTTTAATCCATTTGGGCTCTTCCATGTCCACTTTCTGTTCACTCTTTTCTTGAAAAAAGTGTTCATTACTGAACATTTTTATAGAATAGATGTGTGGAAATTTGCCTTTAGCCAGCGGGTAGTTGATTGCTGGAACAATCTTCTATCTGTTGTTGTGGAATTTGATAGCTTAAATAAATTCAAGGAGAAACTGAACAAACGTTTAGAGGGAATGGATGTGTTTTTTTTTTTTGGATAGCAAGAAAGCAAGCTACATAAGCTTGCTTTCTTGCATCATATGCCTCTACTACTTCTATTACTACTCAAGCCTTTTCCCTGCGAAGCATACTCACTACATTTGGTCTTCCCCGAAACACTCACATAATACTAAAAAGTACTAACGCATTTTAAATGAGCCATGACGTTATAAGAAGCAAGTATTAGAAAAGGAGGTAAAGGTAAAGAAAGCCTGCACGAGAAGCATGCAAAAGTTCGATGAAATTTACAAGTAAAAGTACTTTGCCATAACGGCATTTGTATTGTTGCTCACTTGGTAAACAGACAGTGGGTGTTATCGGATAGTTTTTTTTTTTTTTTTGGATAGCAAGAAAGCAAGCTACATAAGCTTGCTTTCTTGCATCATATGCCTCTACTACTACTCAAGCCTTTTACCTGCGAAGCATATTCGCTACATTTGGTCTTCACCGAAACACTCACGTAATACTAAAAAACACTAACGCATTTTAAGTGAGCCATGACATTATAAGAAGCAAGTATTAGAAAAGGAGGCAAAGGTAAAGAAAGCCTGCATGAGAAGCACACAAAAGTTCGATGAAATTTACAAGTAAAAGTACTTTGCCATAACAGCATTTGTATTGTTGCTCACTCGGTAAACAGACGGTGGGTGTTATCGGTCAGGAGTAGAAACTGAATCCCATGGGAGATTGAAACCCTCCCAAAGTGGAGGGGGTAACTTGACCTTTTTTCTTTAGAATCACTGGTGTAATAAATTGTTTATTAAGGAAAAAAAAAAAGGCAAAGGAAGCCCACACGAGAAGCACGGCAAACTTCGAAAAAGTTTACCGGTGAAACTATGTTATGAACATTTTTTACGATGCCAGAACTTCCAATATGACTCTGTTCGTGATTCAATTAGTTAATTAAATTAGTGATTCTAAAGAAAAAAGGTCAGATTATCCCCCCCCCCTCCACTTCGGGAGGGTTTCAAGCTCCCATGGGATTCAACTTCTACTTCAGACCGATAAAGTGGGTTTTTGAAAAATAAATAAATCTAAAGGACAGCTTCCTGAAATAAAGGACTGTCCTTTTAATAAAGGATGTATGGTCACCATAGTTATATCTGAGTTACTATTACTATTATTAACCATATGGTACAAGGAAGTCTGAGGCTTATGCTGCACCAGCCAAAAAAAAAAAAAAAAAAAATTCCCCGAGTTACCCTGAGAGAGAGAGAAGTAGAAAGGAATCACCGAGAAAGAGAGTTAGTTAGTTATTTGGTTTTCAGGAGCATTAGCAACTAAGGCCATATTGCTCCAGGATATGCGGTGGTCATTCCCTGACTTTTCCATATCCTTCGTATTTGGTGGTGACGGGCTCGAACCCCGGTCTAATCAAGAAGCATGTGCTACGCACTGCTGCTCCTTCCCACCTGGCTATGGAGGCGCCTCCGAGAAAGAGAGAGAAGTAGAAAGGAATCACTGAGAAAGAGAAGAATGATGATACCTAGCTAACTCAGGGCCCTGGGTTTGCCAAGCCCATACTCGCCAGATGTGAGCCCCTGGAGTTACACTACATCTCTGATATCTGCATTGGTATACATCTCTGATATCTGCACTGGATAACTTGACCAGAACTTCAAATCATGATATTTATTTACTGTGCTCCTAGTATTATTGCACATGCAAATATACATGCACCTGTTCTTATTCTTAGTTAACTTTAATACAGCCATGCATTTATCTGTTCCATGATGACAGTAAGCTTCAAAATTCTCAGCACCTTGCTTTCTAGGCTGCTGCACATCCTAATAGAAACAGTGCAAGAATCACCTTCACTCTGAATGTGGCTATTGTTAATTTATTATTCTGTGTATTCCCCCCACCTGCAAGCAGTTTTCTGACCCACCTAATGCTGTCTTGATAGCATCAGCAAATACAGTATTCTTGTGCCTCTTCTGTTTAAGTTTATCCCATCCCTGTAAAAACAGTCTCTCCTGTTAAGAAGCACAGACCATGCTGAGAAAAATTCTACCCCATGAGCCTTGTATATTCTCTCTAGAGCCAAACTGATTGACAAGGCTCTTGAAATGTACTCCTTCCTATTGCATCTGTGCAGAATTACAGACACTTTCAAATTCAGTCCTAACTTGCAACTTTTTCACAAACTTTCCCTGTACTTATTAAGTAAATCAGCAAATCATTCATTGTTTATATCTATGCACAATTCTATTAAAAAAAAAAAAATCTGTGCAGAAGAAACAAATAATAATTCATTATTTAGATATTTATAAAATTTATACAAAAAAAATTTGTTCAAAAAGCAATCACTTTAATTTGTGCACTACTTATAACAAGAATTTTTCTTTTCAGTTAATTGCCATAAAAAAAAAAAGTAAAGTGCAGCCATTATCAACCCACTGCAGGATGGAAGCCTCCTCAACAATTCATGCCGAGGGAAATGGACCATAATCTGCCACACTGGTCCAGTGTGGGTTGGCAGATGGACCGTATTCAGCAGTCAGGAGCTTGAACACCGGTCTACTCAAAGAGCATGTGCTACTGCACTCCTGCTCCTGCCCACTCGGCTACGGGAGCCATATCGTCCATTTATTATTCTTCCAAACAGAATGTCTGATACGCCTGCTACAGAATTTGGATATCAGGCAGAGCAAACTGGCCCAGGTGACCAGATGGTGATTTCTGCCAGAACCACCAGAAAATGTAGGTCACTGCTAATTTCAATGACATGATAAGTGATTCAGATTAGGCCAAAACCTATCAGTCTAGTCATAGACTGATAGGTTTTGCCATACTATGGCTAATAGATATTAGCCATAGTATGGAAAATATAGTAAAAATAATTAATGGATTTCGAATGTCTGACATTTTTAAAAATCTTTTTAAAAGAGCCAAACATAAAATTTCATGAGAATCAGTTCACTGGGAGTCAAGCTGTCTCGTACAAATGGACACACTATACACTAATGGAACATACTGAAGACAATGGGCAGTTTACACACTTGTAAATGTGCCTAAAATTTTGTAGAATTATGAACAGTTTATTATCTAATGATCTCAGTGCTGTATTTCCTAATAAGGTAGAAATTACTATACCTTGGTGAGATACGAATGGAATGACCCTACAATTGGATACCCTTTGACATGCGGTATTCCTATTCTTTTCCAGTAATTGTGATTTCTTGTTAAATACCTGAAAATATACACAAAATCTGAAATAGATTGATTACATTTTGGTAAACCAAACTAAATAATAATAGTTTGTGATAAACTAAAGTAACATTTAAATTTGCTATATGACCAAAAGTATGTGGCAACCTTCATAAATTGGTCCATTTGGGGACCAATGGACCAAGAGGGAAGGTCCACATCTGGATCATGTTACAGGATCATGTTCGAGTTCCCAAAACACAGCCATAAACAGTTCAAGTGTTAGGCATTGAGGTGATTCAATTCCTTTAAAACTGTATCATTTCAATGATAAATTACTTAATCTACCACATGATATAATAGTGTTTTGTCTATCAATTCACTAACATAATAATGAACAATCACATAGATCCCCCTCTTCCAAGTAATTAGTTATTATTTCTTGTTTCATACAATATGTATGGAAAATGAAATTCATAGATTAAATATAGTTTTAATGCAGATTAGAGAGAGACTTAAACAAAAGAGTATATGGAGAAACAGAAATAAATATTATACAGTTATAATTAAATTGAGCAGCTAAGATTAGAGAATGTAAAACTATAGAGTTTTATTAAATGTTGTATAAAGTTCTAAACTCAGTAATTAACTGATAAGGAGAAAACTAGATTTCCATTTTTATATTTATTATTAACTCCTCACTTCTATTAATTCAGAAAAAGAAAAAAAAAAAAATCATTTTAATTTAAGAAAAAAAATTGAATATGCCTGAAACATAATGCACTGCATACATTACTGGATGACTGTTTTAGCATTAGCATTAGTAGTGGCATTTGATGCAAGAAAGCAAGCTTATGCAGCATCAGCCAAAAAAAAAAAAAATAAATAAATAAAAAATAACCACTTCCACTTCACCCCTTTGTTCGTTCGAAATACCTGTCCAGTTGAGCCTTAAACTTATTTAGGCTATCAACTTCCACGACAAGGGATGGAAGTCTCTTCCACCAACCAACCACCCGCTGGCTAAAGGCAAATTTCTGCACGTCTATCCTACATCTGTCTTTCCTCAATTTGAATTTATGCCCTCTCAGGTGATTATTCTGAGCAAGAGGAAGAATCCCATCAGCATTGAGCATGCTCAAACCATTCAAGGCTTTATACACCTCTATCAGATCACCTCACTGGTGCCTAGTCTCCAGACACTGTAATTTGCAAAATTTAAGCCTTTCTTCATAAGAGCAAACCTTTGTTCCATTCACTAATCTTGTTGCCCTTCTCTCTACTCATTCCAGCAGCTCTACATCCTTCTTGAAATGAGGCCTCCAGGCCTGTATACAGTACTCTAGTTGTGGCCTCACCATTGCCTTATACAAGGGAATAATCACTTCCTTATCCCTGCTAGAAAAATTCCTATATATCATTGACAATACACCATGAGCTACTCTTGCAGCCCATCTGCACTGCTCAGAGAACTTCATATCTGCTTGCACAGCCACCCCCAGGTCCCTTTCATTCTCTACCACTGTCAGTGTAGTACCACAGAGTTGATACATTGCTCTGGGGTTGCTGTTTCCCATATGTAATACTTTAAATTTGTCAATGTCAAACTTCATTTGTCACCTGTCAGTCCATCTGCTCAACCTTTCCAGATCCTGTTGCAGCAGCATAGTGTCAGTAGCATCCTTGACAACCCTGCCAACCTTCGTATCATCTGCAAGCTTGTACATTAAGCTTGATATACCATCATCAATATCCTTTATAAATACATAAAACAATAATGGACCCAATACTGAACCTGAAGGACTCCACTAATAACATTAGTCCACGATGAGCAGTGTCCATTGATCAGCATGTTCGAGAGGCAACTAGAAGGAGCAATACTCTTGATCTGATTATCAGTAGTGATTCTTCATGCATTAACAATCTGCAGATAAAGGAACCACAAGGTGGCAGTGATCACAGTGTGCTAAAGTGGGATTTACTCAAATAGGTAACTACCATCAGGGGTAAAGGGAAGGGTTTTTGCTTTTGTAAAAGCAACTACGATGGTCTGAGACAGTATTTAAATTCTATACAGTGGGACCAACTGATGATGTTACCAACAGCAAATTCAAAATGGGAAGCATTCAAAGAACTTATCTTGGAAGCTACTAGGCTTTACATACCAACAAAGAAATATTGTTCAAGGTTTAGGCCTAAATAGATGTCAGATGGACTAATGAGACATATGGCAGAGAAGAAAAATGCATGGGATACATATCAATTAACATGTAACACAGAAGCCTATGATAGATATAAGCTGGTCTGTAACCAAGTTACAAAGGAGGTTAGGCAGGCGAAGGCAGATTATGAGAAATCTTTGGCAAAGGATGCAAAGAGAAACAGCAAAGAGTTCTGTAGTTATGTAAACTCTAGAAGGAAGGGGATGAATCGGATTAGTCCACTTGATATCGATGGTTCAACTGTTGATGATCCTGCTCAGGTAACTAACAAACAAAATGAATATTTTGGATCGGCATTCACACATGAGGAGTTATTCAGGGAAGGGAATGCCAGAGGTGTATTCAACTCTGGCAGTAAGCTAGATAATCTTGTAATAACTGAGAGTAAAGTGGAGGAGAAATTGTTGAAGATAAACACAAGAAAGGCACCTGGGGTGGATATGATCTATCCAGTTGTATTAAAGGAGGCAGCAAAGGAAGTAAGCAAACCCTTAGGCATAATTATGAGAGCTTCCTTGGACTCAGGGAGGTATCCATAGGCAAATGTGACCCCAATTCACAAAGGAGGATCAAAGGCTGACACAGGTAATTATAGACTTGTGAGTTTAACTTCTGTTCCAAGAAAATTAATGGAGGCACTGGTTAAAGAAGCACTGCAGGATCACCTAGACAAGACTTCAGTTATTGCTCGGACACAGCATGGTTTTGTTAAGGGAAAGTCTTGCCTGACCAATTTGATTGGATACTATGATGCAGTCACAAAAGAACTGGATGCAGGGAATAACTTTGATATTATAAATTTGGATCTTAGAAAGGCTTTTGATACTGTTGCACATGGAACACTGCTGCACAAATTGGAGCAGTGTGGCACTGGAGGCAAATTGCTGCTATGGATAAAGGGATGGTTGAGGGGGGAGAAGCCAGAGAGTGGTAATCAATGGACACTGCTCATCATGGACTAATGTTATTAGTGGAGTGCCTCAGGGTTCAGTGTTGGGTCCATTATTGTTTTCTGTATTTATGAATGATATTGATGATGGTATATCAAGCTTAATGTCCAAGTTTGCAGACGATACAAAGGTTGGCAGGGTTGTTAATGACACTACTGATGCTATGCTGCTGCAACAGGATCTGGAAGGGTTGAGCAGATGGGCTGAGAGGTGGCAAATGAAGTTTAACATTGACAAATGTAAAGTACTACATATGGGAAACAGCAACCCCAGAGCAACGTATCAACTCTGTGGTACTACACTGACAGTGGTAGAGAATGAAAAGGACTTAGAGTAATTGTGCAGATAGATATGAAGTTCTCTGAGATAGTGCAGACGGGCTGCAAGAGTACCTCATGGTGTCTTGTCAATGATATACAGGAATTTTTCTAGCAGGGATAAGAAGGTGATTATTCCCTTGTATAAGCAATGGTCAGGCCACACCTTGAGTACTGTATACAGGTCTAGAGGACTCCTTTCAAGAAGGATGTAGAGCTGCTGGAACGAGTACAGAGAAGGGCAACAAGATGAGTGAATGGAACAAAGGGTTGCTCTTACGAAGAAAGGCTTAAGTTTTGCAAATTACAGTGTCTGGAGACTAGGCACCGGCGAGGTGATCTGATAGAAGTGTATAAAGTCTTGAATGGTTTGAGCATACTGAATGCCGATGGGATTCTTCCTCTTGCTCAGAATAATCATCTGAGAGGGCATAAATTCAGATTGAGGAAGACAGATGTAGGATAGATGCGCGGAAATTTGCCTTTAGCCAATGGGTAGTTGGTTGGTGGAACAGACTTCCATCCCTTGTTGTGGAAGTTGATAGGCTAAATAAATTTAAGGCTCAGCCGGACAGGTATTTCGAACGAAGGTGTGAAGTAGAAGTTTTTTTTTTTTTTTTTTGTTTTTTTTTGGCTGATGCTGCATAAGCTCGCTTTCTTGCATCATATGCCTCTACTAATGCTAATGCCAATTAGCCAACTTGTTTTAATTTTAAAATGAGTTTTAAATATGACTACCTCTAGGAAATAAAGATTTATTTGACAATAAAAACAACTTTTAATAACTAAATTATAATTATTCAAAAATAGTTATATTTATTTGATGTTATATGTGACATATACTTCAGATAAATATATGAAATGCGTACCCACACATGACATATATGTTTCTGTTTCTTGTAAAACTTACAATGAAAAAACCACAAGACACACATTTTAAAAACTTAACAATATTTAATTTTAAAGCCTTTGCTCCAGTGAAATGCATCATAGTTGATGTCAGATCAAACTTACTTGCAATCTTGCTTTTCAAATTTCAATATCTCCAACAACAAGAGCCTCTCATTCATTATTGCAGAACAAGATAGGTTTCAATTAGTTTCAATGGAGGGAACTCTTTGTGACTGGCAAGGGCAATAAAATACTTAATGCTACCCATATATTTGGAAAAGCATCACTGATATTTGTATATGGATGAATTGAAAAACTCCTTGTAGTAAAACTTTCTCCGTAAGTAAAATGCAGTTTAGAAATTTTTGAGCTCATTGAAGAGGTCCATTATGTTTATATCAAAATGATCACTATCAGTAAGAATAGAGTTCATTCTGATATAAAAGGAAAGAACTTTTAAATTCATGCAATGAGCAGCTAAGTGTTATGGTAATTTTCTATAGTTATGTAACAATCCTCGTAGTTTTTGATTTTTGAGCTGTTCAACACTGCTCTTCCAAGGAAAGATGTATGGTGTCCACTGTAATGTAGAAACCGTCCAATTTGAATATTTCCTCCAGTCTTTGCCTTACTGATTCCTCTTGCCCATTATCATCAAACATTTTTGTCTATGCTTTTGAAGAATTCCTAAAAGAAAGTCAACATCAAGCGAGTCTGCAATCTCTTTTGCAATATTAAAAAAACCTTCAAAACCCACTATTTCTGTACCAAGACAGATACTCCGAGTAACTCTTAAGAAGTGATATTACAGTTATGTTTTTCTCTGTTGGATCTTGAATCATCTTACAATATTTACTTGAAATAAAACATTGTACCACATAATAATTGAATTAGAAATTTGTTAACTAATTTGCTAGGCACTGTGCTTCATGCCTAAAATCAGCACTCCCATGAACTTCTTTTGTTTGTGGGGGTGCTGATTTTTTGATAACACATATCTTTTACACTGTCAATACGGCTTTCTCCCTAGAGTTTCACTTAATATACAAGGTGTGGCTATTAACTAATGAGAATGTCACAATAAAATAAATATAATGAAATATTTCATACCTTACAAGTTATCCCATTCAAAATAATTGCCTTGGGCTTGCACACACTGTTCCATGCATTTCTACCAAGCACAGAAACATTTTCTGGAAGTCATCTTCTGTAAGCCCTTTTTACACTTGAATGTCTTCATTTTTTTCCTGAATGTCTTCAGTGGACTGAAAATGGGTTTCCCTAAGTACACCTTTCGGTTTAGGGAAAAGAAAAAAGTCACAAGGGGCTAGGTCTGGCAAGTATGGAGCATGTTCACACACACAGGGATTTGATTTTCGGCCAGAAAGTGGTGAACAGAGAGCAAATTGTGTGCTGGAGCATTGCCTTGATGGAGTATTCAATCATCCTTCCACAATTCAGGCCTTTACCTTCAAATTTTTTCACGCAGCCTTGTCAGAATTTCAGTGTAGTACGTTTGATTGGAGTCTGATTTGGTGGGTCATATTCAGCCATAACAATTCCTTTAATATAAAAAAAAGCAAGAATAGTTTTCATTTTTGATTTGACATGCCTACTTTTTTTTTTTTTTTTTTGGCCTGGGGGATTGTTTTGTCTCCATTGCACTGGCTGTCTTTTAGTTTGTTGGTCATACTGAAACAGCCAACTTTCATTGAAAGTAATTACAGTACTCAGAAAGTCTGGATCTTCTTCAATTTTGTTAAAAACATCTTCACAAACTTGGAGTCTACTCATTCTTTGATTTTCTTTCAAAAATTTTGGCAGAATCTTGGCACACACTTTTCTCATGCCTATATTTTCAGTTAAAATTTGTCCATATTGAGTTCTGATGCAATTATTCCAATGTTTAAATGATGATCACTTCTAATCAATGGCCTTACCTTGTCCACATTTTCATCAGTTTTCATGGATACCAGATGGCCTGGTTGTTCATCATCTTCCACTTTCTCTCATCCTTCTAAAAATCTTTTATGCCATTCTAACACATGAGCTCTTGATATAACAACTCCTTTTAACTTTCAGTTGGTGTTTTCTTTAGCTTTGTTAAAATTATGACAATGATTTGTTGTTTGATTCTTTTGTCTGTTATTTTTACAGCAAACTGCAAAAATACAAGGTAATGAAAACCTATCTCACTGCAATGTGAGACGGGTTTTCATTACCTTGAATGTGACTTAGCAGACAGCTAGAGGAGAGGTTCAAGGTCAACTGCTGCACATCTCTTTCACAGGTGGCACTTGATGTGTATGTGCTGTGCAAACAATCTCATTATTTAATAGCCACACTTTGTATAACAATTTTATTAAAAAACTACTGAAATTCCCAATGCTCCAATCACTTGGCACTTGAGGCAGTTTCCTTCCCTGAAATCAGTCCTGTGTGCATTCATAAATTCATGAATTCATTTCATGATGTGAAAAAATTTAGGAAGGGCCTGAGTCTGTTGGAATGGGTGCAGAGAAAAGCAATGAGATTAAGTTGCAGATTTTTTTTTTTTTAAATGAAAACCCCCGAATATGAAAGATATTAGAATCTATACTATGTACTTAGTACCATGCATGGATTGAAGGTTCAGAAGATGAAAGAAGATATTTATTGACATCAGACTTGAATTTCTGTGGATTGTGTGGATTGTATTCAGGAAATAGGTGTGAAGGGAGTTGTTTTAGAAAACAGAAGTTGAAGGAATAAATGAGGAAGAAAAAAAGTTGGTTCTGTTGAATCCAAAGTTGGAGAGTAAAGGGATGCTGACTGGTTTGGAAGAGAGTGGGGGGGGAATTATAGAAGCCAATTCAGAACAGTGCCCATAGAAGTATCTATAGAAAAGGCATGCAGTAGGAACAGAATATCTATGAGACAGAGACTGAAGAGACTTTGTAAGAGATGGGTCAATGAATGGGGTTTTAGAAGCCTGAGAGAGAGGTTATGGGGGCATTGTCCAGATGCAGGAATAATATTCCCCGGCAGGGCAATTTCAAGTTTTCAAGGTTGGCAGGGTTGTTAATGACAGTAATGGCAGTGTGCTACTGCAACAGGATCTAGATAATTTGGGCAGATGGGCTAAGAAGTGGCAACTGAAGTTTAACCTTGACAAATGCAAAGTACTGCATATGGGTAGAAGTAACCCCAGAGAAACGTACCAACTTTGTGGTACTACACTTAAGGTGGTAGAAAATGAAAAAGACCTGGGAGTAATTGTGCAGTCAGATATGAAGTTTTCTGAGCAATGCAGACAGGCTGCTAGGGCAGGTCATGGGGTTTTGTCAATGATATATAGGAATTTTGCTAGCAGGGAAAAGGAGGTGATTATTCCTTTGTATAAGGCAATGGTCAGGCCACGCCTTGAGTACTGCGTACAGGTCTGGAGGCCTCATTTTAGGAAGGATGTAGATTTGCTTGAGCGTGTACAGAGAAGAGCAACACGATTGGTGAGGGGAATGAAGGGATCCTCTTACCAAGAGAGGCTTAAGTTCTGCAAATTGCAGTGACAAAGCCCTCCTATCTATATATACTATTAGTATATATAGATAGGAGGGCTTTGTCACTCTTTTTAGGAACTGACGGGATATCAGCAAATTTCCAAGCAGGAGGAAAAACACCAGTGGAATAAGAAAGTGCAAAAAGGTGACACAAAACAAGATTAAGTTCAGCAGCTCAGGTTTTGAGAATAAGTAAAGAAATACTATCAGGATGTGGAGCTTTCTTGGCATCAAGGATGTTCAAGTTTCTTCTGATATCCTTTGGCAGAAGACCATAGGAGGCACAGAGTGTAGATCGTCAATACAAAACTTAGAAGAAAAGTACGGTGCAAGCAAGTAAACTTTATCTTTAGTTGAGGTGGCACCAGAACCATCAGGTTTTAACAGAGGTGGGAGTATATATGGGCAAAAGTTGTGGTCAATAGCTTCCCTGAGTGTAGTACCACATGGTTGGTATGTTTCTCTTCAGTTATTGCTACCCATATACAGTTCAATGTTAAACTTCAGTTGCCACTTCACAGCCCATTTGCCCAAACTATCTAGATCCAGTTGGAGTAGCATACTCTCTTTACTGTTGTTAACAACCCTGCCAACCTTTGTATCATCTGCAAACCTGGACATACCTTCATCAATATCATTAATAAATATACAAAACAACAATAGGCCCAAATGAACCCCGTAGAACTCCACTAATAATATCTGTCCACAAAGAGCAGTGTCCATTGGTTACCACTCTCTGTCGTCTCCCACTCAACCATTCCTTTATCCATTGTAGCAACTTACCCTTAATGCCATAACTCTCCAATTTGTACAGCAGTCTTCCATGTGCAACAGTATCAAAAGCTTTCCTGAAATCCAAGTATATGATATCAAAATTATTTTTGGCATTCAGTTCCTTTGTGACCACATCATAGTATCCAATCAAATTGGTCGGACAAGACCTCCCTTTAACAAACCCATGCTATGTCTTAACTATTACTGCAGTCTTGTCTAGATGATCCAGCAATGCTTCTTTAGCCAGTGATCCCATTATTTTCTTCAGAACATAAGTTAAACTAACAGGTCTATAGTTACTTCTGTCACCTTTTGAACCCCCCCCCCCCTTTGTGAATTGATGATACATTTGCACACCTCCAGTCTATGGATCTCTCATAATTATGGCTAAGGGTTTGTTTACTTCCCTTGCTGCCTCCTTCATTATAACAGGATAGATTCAATCTTCCCCAGGTGCCTTTTTTATGTTTAACTTCAACAATTTCTCCTCCACTTTGCTCTCAGTTATTACAAAATCATCTAGCTTCTAGTCAGAGTTTGATAAACTTCCGGCATTCCTCTCCTTGAATAACTCCTCATGTGTGAATGTAGAGGCAAAATACTCATTCAGTTTATCAGCTACCTGAGCATGATCGTCAATAGTCAATCCATCTATGTTAAGTGGTCCAATCTGATTTATCCCTTTCCTTCTAGAGTTTACATAAGTAAAGAACTCTATGCTGTTTTTCTTTGCATCCTTTGCCAAAGATTTCTCGTAATCTGCCTTCGCCTGCCTAACCTCTTTTGTGACATGACCTATATAATATAGGTATTTCTGTGAAATAAAACAAATACTGAGAAATAAAAGAAATATATATATGAAAAAAAATATATATATATATATATATTTTTTTTTTTTAATAAGTGTGATATTTTATTTTATAAGTTTAGTTCAAAGAAGTATAGGTATTTAATTAATATATTGTATGTGAATATTTTTTTATGAATAAAAAAAAATAATAAATGTGCATATTTTGGGGGGGCTTGTAAAATCGATGTCCCGTATTGTTACCCTCCTTAGTTTAATTGGAATTTGGTTAGAAATTTTGTAGGTTCCTACTTATCATACATAAAGGCCTTGCACCATTCAAAACTTGCTGCCATTATTAGTTTAATAATGGCTCGGAAGAGAGCAAACAGAAGCTGACGATTCTCCAATGCATCAGTCTAAAAAAAATGTGAAATGTTTGCAGATCTTTCTCTCTCTCTGGAACAGGACATAATCTAGCCAAGGAGGATGTCTTTGTGTGTGCTAGGTGCACACTAGCAAGACTTTTTCGGAATTACTGGATGACTGTTTTCTGCAGCAGCAGCAGCAGCATGTGGGAAGCATAAGGAATAATACTCTTGATCTGATATCAGCAATGATTATTCACACAGAGTAGTAACATATCTTACTTCTCTGTGATTATTCACGCATTAAGAATTTACAGATAGATGAACCACTAGGTGGCAGGGATTACAGTGGCAGTCATCACTTACTACTCTGTGCACAGGGTAGTAAGTGATCAGTACACTGTGATCGCTGCTGTATCTTATTACTTACTACTCTGTGCACAGAGTAGTAAGATACATAGTGGACACTTGCTCAATTACTCCCAGCGCCCTCATTGTATGAACATGGAACTAACGCAGCCATCAAAACCCAGAGAGTACTAACATGCATGCCCAATGCTAATAAAGCCGTTACTGTATTTGAATTTGATTAGTGGAGCATATCAAGTTCGATTTACGTTGCTTTTATCGTTATTATAATTATTTGTGTAGTTGTCTACTGACATCATGGACAGAAAGAAGTATTTCTTTTGTAACAAAGCTGGAGTGCAATTCCACCGATTTCCGAAAGAACGTGTAAGGTAAATTTTCATAATAATTGATACAACTAGGAAATATTTAATCAAATGTTAAAAAAAGAAAACATACTGTTAACAGCTAATTAATAACTAATTCATAACTTATTACATTAATTAATATGAATAATGTATTGATATTAATGAAGTAATGTTTTATCAAATAGTTAAATAATTTAAATCTAGAAATAATGGTTTATCGAATAGTTAAATAATTTAAATCTGTATCAGTATCTTTCTTAAAACTCCAATATCAAAATTATCTGAATTTTGATGCTAGAGTTGTAAGAAAGATACTAATATTTGTATTAGCAAAGGAAGCAAAGTTTATCTCAGTAACAGCATGGAATATATGTCATAGCATCTTTACAGTTTATGAAACCAAGGTTTGTATTAAAGACTGTGACACACTTCTTTATTATTACTATTATTAATTTATTTAGTTTTGTTGCTTGTACTAGACATATAAGTCTTTAATCTTGCTTTTAATTTTGACTTAAATCAATATGCCTTTATATTTATAAGTTTGTATTAATATATTGAATAAAGTATGCATAAATGGATGTGAAAGTTACACAAAGTTCCAGTAACTAGAAGGGTGAGGATAGTTGAAAAAGAAGTGTAGTAGACATGTGAAAGGTGAAAGAATGTTAATATCCTCAAAGTTACGATGAATTAAGGAAATTATGAGCTGAATTACTAAGCCAATAGAAGGTGGGAGAACTGTAAAGTAAAATTAGTACAGCAAAATACCAATAAAACAAAAATAAAAGTAGAAAGTGGTACAGCTGTCATCATGTATCAATATTTTTTTCAGCTGACATCAGATCAAGCACATTTTCCTTACCTATATTCGACCATTATCTAAATATGTTCCCCCCATACCTGTACCACTTTTTACTTTTATTTTTGGTTTATTGGTAGTTTGCTGTACTAATTTTACTTTATAGTTCTCCCGCCTTCTATTGGCTTAGTAATTCAGCCAATAATTTTCTTAATTCATCATACCTTTTAGGATATTAACATTGTTTTGCATATTTACTACAATTATTTTTCAACTATCCTCACTCTTCTGGTTACTGACACTTTGTGTAACTTTGACATCCATTTATGCATACTTAATTCAATACATCAATACAACTTATATATTCAATACATCAATACAACTTATACACTCTTGCAACCTATAATGCTTCTTTGCACTTTTAGGTGCATCTGTCATACCTGACTTATTAATCTTTCATTTACTGAAACCATATCATCAACTGAATATATCCTATGTAACTTTTTAAACATTACCTTTAATGAGTTACATTTAATATTCATTTATATATATATACAGGGTGTCTCAAAAATATTAGTACAAACGTTTAGGGGAGGTAGGTAACATTGAAAGGAATCTGAATTGATTGCATAGGAACCCATAACCGGAAACGTCACGGGAAAGTAGTAGCAGTGGCACAAGAAGCAGAAATGACACAAGACAGTAATTAGTGGAAAACTGACATAATATTAACAATGGAGTATGGGATGGATGCATTTCATGATGTTACAACAGATGCGCGAAGGTTCCACCTTCAGACACGATGCAAGCGTGACTCCGACGCAGCATGGATTGGCGGACATGGTTGAACACACCTGGAGTTTCTTTGACAGTAGCAGCAGCGCAGACGAGTGTCTCGCCACGAGACCATTTCCGTCCCCACAGGCAATTCCTACATGATAGATTTGAGGGCCCCCCCACAGAAAGAAATCAAGGCTCGATAAATCAGGTGAGCGTGGGGGCCAGGCAACGGGTACACCACAGCCAATCCATTGATGCCCAAAACGCCTGTTCAAATGGTCACGAACACACCTTCCATAATGGGCAGGCGCCCCGTCATGTTGAAACCAAATGTTGCATCTCACATTTGCTGGAACATCGTCGAGTAACCCTGGTAAAACTTGTTCAAGAAAGATCCGATATTTAGCGGAGTTCATGCGGGATGGTAACAGGTATGGGCCGACTAAGCAGTCACCGACCATACCTGCCCACACATTTATTGCGAAGCGATGTTGTGCCGAATAGGGGCGCACACCGTGTGGGTTGTCGTGAGCCCACACAACCATTCTGCTGATTGAATAAGCCTTCCTGAGTGAAATAAGCCTCATCCGTGAACAAAACATAGGCTGGAAAATTCAAGTGTTGAACACTTTCTTGCGAGAAACCACTGCACAAAAGCCACACGTGCAGGATGATCTTGGGGGAGCAGTAACTGAACCCTTTGGAGATGAAAGGGGTGTAAGGAATTGTCGTGCCAGACACGCTGTACACTGCAATGAGACACTCCTAAGGCAGAGGTAACGGCACGTGTGCTGGTAGTAGGATTATTCTGGATGGCATTCCACACACTTTTTCCATGGTGGGAGTTCGCATCGAATGTGGTCTGCCCGCACCACTCCTGTTACCTCTAAATGACCCATAATCGCACAAATTTTCATGCACATGAACGGTGGTTCGGTACATGTCTGTCTGTCTGGGAAGCGTTCTCCATAAATTCGTTGAGCGGCTCATCCATTGCCCTCTGCTAATCCATACACTAGGCGCATGTCAGCCAGCTAACAGTTCGTATATCGATGCATGCTGTTCGTGTGGTGACTACCACACCGTCTACCGACTTACGGTGACATTTCCGGTTATGGGTTCCTATACGATTCACATTCCTTTAGATGTTACCTACCTCCCCTAAACGTTTGTACCAATATTTTTGAGACACCCTGTATATATATGAAAAATGCTAAATTACTTTTGTTAAAATTAACTAACTCAGTAATACGGCAGTCAAAATTTAGTCACAGATAATTGTGTCCCAAATTTTCCATTTATTGATTGATTCCAGATTCTTTGTATTTTTGTGTAGTATACAAAAAAAAAAAAAAAAAAAATATATATATATATATATATATATATATATATATATATATATTAGTGGCTCTGGTTAGCAGCTAAATTATGCAAAGTTTTTTTTCATAGGATGGCAGGCATAAAATAATAAATAAATAAATAAAGATAAATAAACATTAAAATCAAAGTCAAAAGGAGTTCATTAAATCGAAACCTAAAACAAGAGTTGAAGTTACTCAAAGTGACCAGATGTAGATTTATGGAGTTAGGATCAAATAAGTAATATTTTAAAATATAATGGCCAGACTTGGATAAAATGCAGCCTAGAAGGAGATTATGATGACAGTCAGTATGTGCCAGTCACAATAAATATTTAAATAAAGAATTTATATATATACTACTGTATATAAAATTGTGGGTAATTATAGCCGGTTTCAGTACAGTGAGACCAGTGCATCTGTCTCACTGTACTGAAACCTTTTATTATTACATACTTGAACCCAGTAGTGTGTACATAAAATTCTGTATTTATTAATTTATTGAAACTGGCACACATTACCTCCTATCATGTTAACCTCCTTCTAGGCTACATTTTAGCCAATGTGTGGCCATTGTGTTAAAAACATTAAAAAAAATTGCTTATTAAATTATTATATATCTGCGAAAACATAAGTAAATTACCATATTACACTGAAGAAATAAATATAAAGTATAAGAACGAGAAAAAAAGGGGTGAAAATAAAAACGTAGGAACGAAAATAAATGGATCTAAACTGAAGAAAGAAAAAACTACCGCCTGCACTGTTCCCACAAGTCTATGTTAACCTTTATTTTCCTGATTTCGAAATGTTTACATATATTTACATTTCACTATTCAGCCATCTTTCATAGCATCTCTTTTTGTATAGAAATAATAATTAATTATGAGTATCTCATCGATGCTATATTGATTAGCATTAGCATTAGTAGAGGCATATGATGCAAGAAAGCAAGCTTATTCAGCATCAGCCAAAAAAAAAAAAAAAAAAAAGATACTCACCACTCCCATTTCACCCCTCCGTTCGTTCGAAATACCTGTCCAGTTGAGCTTTAAATTTGTTTAGGCTATCAACCTCAACAACAAGTGATGGAAGTCGGTTCCACCAACCAACCACCCGCTGGCCAAAGGCAAATTTACCACATCTATCCGACATCCGTCCTTCCTCAATTTGAATTTATGCCCTCTGAGGTGATTATTCTGAGCAAGATGAAGAATCCCATTGGCATTAAGCATGCTCAAACCATTCAAAGCCTTATACACCTCTATCAGATCACCTCGCCAGTGCCTAGTCTCCAGACTCTGTAATTTGCAAAACTTAAGCCTTTCTTCGTAAGAGTTACCCTTTGTTCCATTCACTAATCTTGTTGCCCTTCTCTGTACCCGTTCCAGCAGCTCTACATCCTTCTTGAAATGAGGCCTCCAGACCTGTATACAGTACTCAAGATGTGGCCTAACCATTGACTTATACAAGGGAATAATCACCTCCTTATCCCTGCTAGAAAAATTCCTGTATATCATTGACAAGACACCATGAGCTACTCTTGCAGCTCGTCTGCACTGCTCAGAGAACTTCATATCTGCCTGCACAATTACCCCCAGGTCCTTTTCATTCTCCACCACTGTCAGTGTAGTACCGCAGAGATGATACGTTGCTCTGGGGTTACTGTTTCCCATATGTAGTACTTTACATTTGACAATGTTAAACTTCATTTGCCACCTCTCAGCCCATCTGTTCAACCTTTCCAGATCCTGTTGCAGCAGCATAGCGTCAGTAGTATCCTTAACAACCCTGCCAACCTTTGTATCATCTGCAAACTTGGACATTAAACTTGATATCCCATCATCAATATCATTCATAAACACCGAAAACAACAACGGCCCCAACACTGAACCCTGAGGAACTCCACTAATTACATTAGTCCACGTTGAGCAGTGTCCATTGATTACCACTCTCTGTCTTCTGCCACTCAACCATCCCCTTATCCATAGCAGCAATTTGCCTCCAATGCCACACTGCTCCAATTTGTGCAGCAGTCTTCCATGTGCAACAGTATCAAAAGCCTTTCTAAGATCCAAATATATAATATCAAAGTTATTCCCTGCATCCAGTTCTTTTTTGACTACATCATAGTAGTTGTACATGTTGGCACTAATGACATTAAGAGTAGGAGACCGGCGGAATTACTTGACAAGTACAGGTCACTGATGAAAAAAAGCCGTGAATTAGGGATAAAATTGAAAGTGTCTGCAATTCTGCCCAGACACGATAGGAGGGAGTATATGATGAGAGCCCTGTCAATCAATTCGGCCCTGGAAAGATTGTGCAGGGCTCAAGGGGTAGAATTTTTTTCAGCCTGGTCTGTACTTGTTAACAGGAGAGACTGCTTCTACAGGGATGGGATACACTTAAATAGAAAGGGTGCAAGAATGTTTGCTGATGCTATCGAGGCAATGTTGGGTGGGTCGGAAAACTGCTAGATTGGAGGGATACAAGGACTAATAGATTAACAGTAGCCACTGGTAGAGGTGAAAGTGATTCTTGCACTGCTTCTATTGGAATGAGCCGCAGCCTGGAAAATAAGATGCAGGATATTTCAGAGACTGCTGGGAATCATTGGGGTACAAGTAAACACATGGGTTGTGTTAGGGTAGCTAAGAAAAAGAACAGGTGCATGTATACTTGTGTGTACACCAATGCTAGGAGTTTAGTAAATAAATTTGATGAATTTGAGGTGTTGCTCAAAACATCAAAGGCAGATATTGTGGGGATTTCAGAGACGTGGTGTCACACAGATATAAGAAATGCAGAACTGGAATTTGGGGAGTACAATGTCTACAGAAAGGATAGACAGGATAGGAAGGGAGGAGGGGTTATGCTATTAGTTAAAAAACACATAAAATCCAAGGAAGTGAAGCCAGTCGACATCGCTGGACAGTGCAGTGTCGAGTCAGTTTGGTGTGACATAAGCATTGGGAGATCAAAATTGAGAGTAGGAGTGTGCTATAGGCCTAATGACTCTGATGAGTATAATAAGAAACTGTTCGGAGAAATAGAGTGGGCCAGTAAATCAGAGAGTCTTATAATGGGGGATTTTAATTTCCCAGATATTGACTGGAATTTGGGGGCTGGTCACTCACACAGTAGCAAGGCTTTTGTGGATTTATTGGATGATTGTTTTCTACATCAGCATGTTCGGGAGGCAACTAGAGGGAGTAATACTCTTGATTTGATTATCAGTAGTGATTCTTCATGCATTAAGAATCTGCAGATAAATGAACCACTTGGTGGCAGTGATCACAGTGTGCTGAAGTGGGAGTTACTCAAAGAGGTAACTACCATTAGGGGTAAAGGGAAGGGGTATTGCTTTCGTAAAGGCGACTACAATGGACTGAGACAGTATTTAAATTCTATACAGTGGGATCAACTGATGATATTGCCAACAGCAAATTCAAAATGGGAAGCATTCAAAGAACTTATCGTGGAAGCTACTAGGCTTTACATACCAACTAAGAAATATTGTTCAAGGTTTAGGCCTAAATGGTTGTCAGATGAACTAATGAGGCATATGGCAGAGAAGAAAAATGCATGGGATACATACATATTAACACGTGACACGGACGCCTATGATAGATACAAGTTGATCTGTAACCAAGTTACAAAGGAGGTTAGGCAGGCGAAGGCAGATTACGAGAGATCCTTGGCAAGGGATGCGAAGAAAAACAGCAAAGAGTTCTTTACTTATGTAAACTCTAGAAGGAAGGGGATGAATCAGATTGGTCCACTTGAGATCGATGGGTCAACTGTTGATGACCCTGCTCGGGTAGCTAACAAACTAAATGAATATTTTGCATCGACATTCACACATGAGGAGTTATTCAGTGAGGGGAATGCCAGAGGTGTATTCAACTCTAGCAGTAAGCTAGAGAATCTTGTAATAACTGAGAGCAAAGTGGAGGAGAAATTGTTGAAGATAAACACAAGAAAGGCACCTGGGGTGGATGGGATCTATCCAGTTATATTAAAGGAGGCAGCAAAGGAGGTAAGCAAACCCTTAGCCATAATTATGAGAGCTTCCTTGGACTCAGGGGAGGTACCCATTGACTGGAGATGTGCAAATGTGACCCCAATTCACAAAGGGGGATCAAAGGCTGACACAAGTAATTATAGACCTGTGAGTTTAACTTCTGTTCCCGGAAAATTAATGGGGGCACTGGTGAAAGAAGCACTGCAGGATCATCTAGACAAGACTTCAGTTATAGCTAGGACACAGCATGGTTTTGTTAAGGGGAAGTCTTGCCTGACCAATTTGATTGGATACTATGATGCAGTCACAAAAGAACTGGATGCAGGGAATAACTTTGATATTATATACTTGGATCTTAGAAAGGCTTTTGATACTGTTGCACATGGAAGACTGCTGCACAAATTGGAGCAGTGTGGCATTGGAGGCAAGTTGCTGCTATGGATAAAGGGGTGGTTGAGGGGGAGAAGACAGAGAGTGGTAATCAATGGACACTGCTCATCGTGGACTAATGTTATTAGTGGAGTCCCTCAGGGTTCAGTATTGGGGCCTTTATTGTTTTCTGTATTTATAAATGATATTGATGATGGTATATCAGGCTTAATGTCCAAGTTTGCAGACGATACGAAGGTTGGCAGGGTTGTCAAGGACACTACTGACACTATGCTGCTGCAACTGGATTTGGAAAGGTTGAGCAGATGGGCTTCGAGGTGGCAAATGAAGTTTAACATTGACAAATGTAAAGTACTACATATGGGAAACAGCAACCCCAGAGCAACGTATCAACTCTGTGGTACTACACTGACAGTGGTAGAGAATGAAAGGGACCTGGGGGTGGTGGTGCAGGCAGATATGAAGTTCTCTGAGCAGTGCAGACGAGCAGCAAGAGTAGCTCATGGTGTATTGTCAATGATATATAGGAATTTTTCTAGCAGGGATAAGGAGGTGATTATTCCCTTGTATAAGGCAATGGTCAGGCCACACCTAGAGTACTGTATACAGGCCTGGAGGCCTCATTTCAGGAAGGATGTAGAGCTGCTGGAACGAGTACAGAGAAGGGCAACTAGATTGGTGAATGGGACAAAGGGGTTCTCTTACGAAGAAAGGCTTAAGTTTTGCAAATTACAGTGTCTGGAAACTAGGCACCAGCGGGGTGATCTGATAGAGGTGTACAAAGCCTTGAATGGTTTGAGCATGCTCAATGCTGATGGGATTCTTCCTCTAGCTCAGAAAAATCACCTGAGAGGGCATAAATTCAAATTGAGGAAAGACAGATGTAGGATAGATGTGCGGAAATTTGCCTTTAGCCAGCGGGTGGTTGGTGGGTGGAACAGACTTCCGTCCCTTGTCGTGGAGGTTGATAGCCTAAATAAGTTTAAGGCTCAGCTGGACAGGTATTTCGAACGAACAGAGGGGTGAAGTGGAAGTGGTTATTTTTATTTATTTATGTTACTTTTTTTTTTTTTTTTTTTGGCTGGTGCGGCATAAGCTTGCTTTCTTGCATCAAATGCCTCTACTAATGCTAATGCTAATGCAATCAAATTGGTCAGGCAAGACCTGCCCTTAACAAAACCATGCTGCGCCTGAGCTATAACTGAATTCTTGTCTAGATGATCCTGCAGTGCTTCTTTAACCAGTGCCTCCATTAATTTACCTGGAACAGACGTTAAACTAACAGGTCTATAATTACTTGTGTCAGCCTTTGATCCTCCTTTGTGAATTGGGGTTACATTTGCACATCTCCAGTCTATGGGTACCTCCCCTGAGTCCAAAGAAGCTCTCATAATTATGGATAGGGGTTTGCTTAATTCCTTTGCTGCCTCCTTTAATATAACTGGATAGATCCCATCCATCCCAGGTGCCTTTTTTATGTTTATCCTCAACAATCTCTCCTCCACTTTCCTCCCAGTTATTACAAAATCATCCAGCTCACTGCCAATGTTTACTTTACCTACATCATTCTCCTTCCTGAATAACTCCTCATGCGTGAATGTAGATGCAAAATACTCGTTTAGATTGTTAGCCACCTGAGCAGGATCCTCAACTGTTGAACCATCAATATCCAGAGGACCAATCTGATTCATCCCTTTCCTTCTTGAGTTTAAATATGTAAAGAACTCTTTTCTGTTTTTCTTTGCATCCTTTGCCAAGGATTTTTCGTAGTCTTCCTTTGCCTGCCTAATCTCCTTTGTGACTTGGTTACAGACCAACTTATATCTATCATAAGCTTCCATGTCACCCATTGATTTGTATGTATCCCATGCATTTTTCTTCTCTGCCACATGTCTCATTAGTCCATCTGATAACCATTTAGGTCTAAACCTTGAACAATATTTCTTAGTTGGTATGTAAAGCCTGGTAGCCTCCAATATTAGTTCCTTGAATGCTTCCCATTTTGAGTTTGCTGTTGGTAACGTCATCAGTTGGTCCCACTGTATAGAATTTAAATACTGTCTCAATCCATCATAGTCGCCTTTACGAAAACAAAAACCCTTCCCTTTACCTCTGATGGTAGTTACCTCCTTGAGTAAATCCCACTTCAACACACTGTGATCACTGCCACCTAGTGGTTCATTTATCTGCAGATTCTTAATGCATGAAGAATCACTACTGGTAATCAGATCAAGAGTATTGCTCCCTCTTGTTGCCTCACGAACATGCTGATGTAGAAAACAATCATCCAATAAATCCACAAAAGCCTTGCTATTGTGCGAGTGACCAACCCACAAATTCCAGTCAATATCTGGGAAATTAAAAGCCCCCATTATAAGACTCTCTGATTTACTGGCCCACTCTATTTCCCTGTACAATATCTTACTATACTCATCAGAGTCATTAGGCCTATAGCACACTCCTACTCTCAATTTTGATTTCCCTATGCTTATGTCACACCAAACTGACTTGACACTGCCCTGTCCATCGATGTCGACTGGCTTCACTTCCTTGGACTTTATGTGTTTCTTAATTAATAGCATAACCCCTCCTCCCCTCCTGTTCTGTCTATCCTTTCTATACACATTGTATTCCCCAAATTCCAGTTCCGCATTACTTATGTCTGTGTGACACCACGTCTCTGATATCCCAACAATATCTGCCTTTGATGTTTTGAGCAATACCTCAAATTCATCAAATTTATTTACCAACTCTTAGCATTAGTGTACACGCAGGTATACATGCACCTGTTTCTATTCTTAGCTACCCTAACACAACCCATGTGTTTACTTGTACCGCAATGACTCCCAGCAGTCTCTGAAATATCCTGCATCTTATTTTTCAGGCTTCTGCTCATTTCAACAGAAGCAGTGCAAGAATCACTTCCACCTCTGCCAGTGGCTACTGTTAATCTATTAGTCCTTGTATCCCCCCAACTAGCAGTTTTCCGACCCACCTATCACTGCCTCGACAGCATCAGCAAAAATTCTTGCACCCTTTCTATTTAAGTGTATCCCATCCCTGTAGAAGCAATCTCTCCTGTTAACAAGTACAGTCCAGGCTGAAAAAAATTCTACCCCTTGAGCCTTGCACAATCCCTCCATGGCGGAATTGATCGACAAGGCTCTCATCATATACTCCCTCCTATCGTGTCTGGGCAGAATTGCAGACACTTTCAAATTCAACCCTAATTAACGGCTTTTTTTCAACAGTGACCTGTACTTGCTAAGTAATTCCGCCGATCTCCTACTCTTAATATCATTAGTGCCAACGTGTACAACTATATCACCTTTTGTGCCCTTAAAAGATGATATCCGCTCTACAACGTCATCAACCTTTGCCCCTGGCAGAAATACCCTGGTCCTGATCCTGATCGATACTATATTGATTCACAATCAGTGAATCAATATAGTATCGATCACAACATCTCAGGCCGATTCAGGCCTTGAATGGGTTGAGCACGCTTACTTCTGATGGGATAATTCCACTTGTTCAGATTACGAACCTAAGGGGGCATAAATTCAAATAAAAAAAAAAAAAAATGTAGAACAGATGTGCGGTAATTTGCCTTTAGCTATCGGGTGGTTAATTGCTGGAACAAACTTCCATCTGTCGTTGTGGAAGTTGATAGTTTGAATAAATTTAAGGAGGAACTGGGCAGGTATTTGGAGGGAATGGTGTAATTTTTTTTTTTTTTTTGGCTGATGCTGCATAAGCTCACACACTTGATTTCTTGCATTACATGCCACTACTACTACTACAAGTACAAAACTGTAAAAAATTCTCCAGGAACTCTTCGCAATGTCCTTACAGCCTGTCTGCATTGCTCAGAAAACTTCATATTATGACTGCACAATTACTCCCAGGTCTTTTTCATTTTCTCCACCTTAAGTGTAGTACCACACAGTTGGTACGTTTCTCTGGGGTTACTTCTACCCATGTGCAGTACTTTGCATTTGTCAAGGTTAAACTTCAGTTGCCACTTCTTAGCCCATCTGCGCAAATTTTCTAGATCCTGTTGCAGTAGCACACTGCCATTATTGTCATTAACAACCCTGCCAACCTTTGTATCATCTGCAAACTTCGACATTAAGCCTGATATACCTTCATCAATATCATTGATAAATATACAAAACAACAGTGGACCTAACACCGAACCCTGTGGGACTCCACTAATAACATTAGTCCACGAAGAGCAGCACCCATTGATTACCACCCTCTGTCTTCTCCCACTTAACCATCCTTTTATCCATTGTAGCAACTTACCCTTAATATCATCTGCTCCAATAGTCTTCCATGCGCAACAGTGTCAAAAGCTTTCCTGAAATCCAAATATATGATATCAAAATTATTTTTTGCATTTTTTGCATCCAGTTCCTTTGTAACTACATCATAATATCCTATCAAATTTGTCAGACAAGACTTTTCCTTAACAAACCCATACTGTGTCTGAATTATTGCTGCAGTCTTGTCTAGATGATCCTGCAATGCATCTTTAACCAGTGACTCCATTATCTACTCTGTATTTTAAGTACTCTGGCAGGCCCTGCCACTAGTTTCCGAAGATTTCAGTGGCAAAGACCTATAGAAAAAAAAAGGGAGCATTGCGGTGAATTTATAGCCGAATTGGGGTATAGGTTTAAATGATAGGCGTTAAGTTTAATTAAGTTTCTTTATGGGCATAGTTGGTAAGTTAAGTTTGAGTGGTGGGAGAGACTGAAGGCTGGTGGGGAACAGACAGAGATAAGGAGACAATAGGACAGGCCCCACCAGGAGAAGAGTGGGGAGGCAAGGGAGGGGAAGAGATGGGAACCGTCCACTCCCCCCTGCCAGGGGATGGGGATTTAAAGAAACCAGGTTAGGGCACCCGGTTTAGATCGCCAAATAGCAGAAGGTCAGATTCAGGATGTGGTTCTTCCTAACACGCCGACTGGGGAACTAGAAGGTCATTCCATTATTTGTCATACTTCAGTTGCATTTCCAGTTCTTCCATTTGCTAGTTTCGGTTTTCGTAGGCAATTTAGTACTACTACTACTACTTGGCGCATTGTGGGTAGTGAGTTCTGGTCCATCAGACATGGTGGTGATTTGGAACATATCCATCATCAGTGTCGTGTCGCCATAGGCATCATCCTCTTTGTTCATTGCCTTTTCTATTTAGTAGCATCAAGTTTAGGTGTCATTTCTGGGTGTTCAGTCAGTAAGGATTTGTTGATAGGGGCACCATTCCCTTACTTAGATTCCTTACTGCTCTTTTGTTGCTCATTTGGTGCGGGTATAGGGTCTACTTTGTTAATCTCCTGCGTTGTTGTTGTGCAGCGCAATCAACGTCCTCCTCCTTGCGAAAAGATCCTCCACAAACTTACTGAACGCTTTGTATTCTTCTTCTTCTGTGTTTAGTAAAAGGTGTTCCCGATTACGAGGAAGGTATGTAGTCTTGGTTATCAGAATGCTTCGGAGATCCTCATAATATTCATATTCATACATTATGTGTTGCCAAGTCTCTAACTCTCCGCATCCATAATTTGGGTAATCTACAATTCACATATTATTTAGTTTTGCATTTATGGCACCATGATCCGTCAGTAGGTATGTATGTGTAATCCTGGAAAGAACCAATGTAGGGTTCTGGGGTAGACTTTTCTGACTTGAGGTATGAATGGTTTGTGCATAAAAGTTTTTTTTTTCTTTTAAGACGAATTCGCATGTGTATATATATATGCGCCTATACAACATAATCGCCATCCCACAAATGTCCTCAAGATTCTGCAACTGAATGCCCAAAGAGCCAGAAATGTGGTCGACCAAATTAGAATGAAATTGGACGAAAATGAAATTGATATTCTCTGTGTTCAAGATCCCTGCACCCATATCGGATGGGTTCACCTTGATATAGGATCATTGAGCAACTACAGATACCCCATGGGCAGCCATCATTATTAGTAACACTACAATTACAGTCACAAAGATTGACTCCTTATGTATCCCTTTGGTACCTTCCTGCAAAATTCTCTTAACGATGGATGCCAATTGTAGATCTGGCTTGTGGCATAGCCGTATGGTAGCCATGAAGTTTCCCACAATGGACAGCGCTTAGAAGATTTCCTCTCGTCTTCTCCATTTGAGGTCCTTAACCAGCCACACTACCTTTCTACCTTCAGCAATACCCTGTGGGAAACCACCATTGAAGTTACCCTTGCCACACAGTCCATAGCACAACGGTTCTCATTATGGTTCATGAAGCCTGGACTACCTCAGATCACAAAGCCATCTCCTTCCTGTGGTGAAAAAGACTAAGACTAGGAAATCATGTATACAGGATCATGTATTCTGAAACGTTTAACTGAAACACCCTGGAGTATTCCAGGGTGTTTCAGTTAAACGTTTCAGAACTTCTAAGAGGGGTAGGGTACATCCTGACAACTCGAAATCATATAGCAATGTGGGGTCGGAAATGCTTTCCTGAGCACAGAAGCACCATAAAGAAAAGAGACCGTAAGTGAGAAATCGTTTTAATAATACATGAAAAGAAGCAAAAGGTACATGGATTAAAGTAAGTGTTCGAAGTTTCTTCCACGGGCTACAATGCACGCCTCACATCTCCGACGCATGGACATCCGAACATTCTGGAATACTCCAGGCGAATTTCGAATTTCTTCGGCAGCTACTGCGATTCTTGCAACCAGCTCCTCAGCATTTTCAACAGGGGTGTCATAAACTAGCGATTTCATATGACCCCAGAAATAAAAATCAAGACATGATAGGTCGGGTGACCGAGCAGGCCAACGCACGGGACCACCACGTCCGATCCACTGTTGACCAAATGTGACATCCAGGTAGTTAGGAACATCTCCGCTATAATGGACAGGGGCTCCATCGTGTTGGATCCACATTGTCTGTTGCGTCGATGCAGAAATCTGTTCATCTCTCAAAAGTTGTGGCAATACTTGCTGCAGAAAGATCAAGTAGATAGGTCCGGTTAGACGACACGGTAACAGGTAAGGTCCAATGAGGTGATCTCCCATAATACCGGCCCATACATTGACCGAAAATCGAATCTGTGCTGCACGACGTCGTATTGCATGCGGGTTCTCGACCGCCCAGATATGGTCGTTATGCGTGTTGAAAATTCCTTCCCTTGTGAAGGATGCCTCATCGGAAAACAACACTTCAGCAGGAAAAAGGGGATTTGTAGCACATTTTTTTGCATCGACGCAACAGACAATGTGGTTCCAACACGATGGAGCCCCTGCCCATTATAGCGGAGATGTTCGTAACTACCTGGATGTCACATTTGGTCAACAATGGATCGGACGTGGTGGTCCCGTGCGTTGGCCTGCTCGGTCACCCGACCTATCATGTCTTGATTTTTATTTCTTGGGTCATATGAAATCGCTATTTTATGACACCCCTGTTGACAATGCTGAGGAGCTGGTTGCAAGAATCGCAGTAGCTGCCGAAGAAATTCGAAATTCGCCTGGAGTATTCCAGAATGTTCGGATGTCCATGCGTCGGAGATGTGAGGCGTGCATTGTAGCCCGTGGAAGAAACTTCGAACACTTACTTTAATCCATGTACCTTTTGCTTCTTTGCATGTATTATTAAAACGATTTCTCACTTACGGTCTCTTTTCTTTATGGTGCTTCTGTGTACAACACCGCTTCAGGAAAGCATTTCCGACCCCACATTGCTATATGATTTCGAGTTGTCAGGATGTACCCTACCCCTCTTAGAAGTTCTGAAACGTTTAACTGAAACACCCTGTATATGTTAATATAATTGTTACAATTGTTTTGCTAGAACATCCTCCTAGCCTTGGAGTGGTTGGTTTTGGTGACTCGTGACCAAAATTACTTATCTCCTAAGAATAGGAGTGTTTGATCGAAAAAATACTCAGACCATAATGTATATAACTACTAGTTGTTGTTTTTTTTTTTTTTTTTTTTTTTTTGCTGGCTCTCCGATAAGGGCAACCTGGGAGCGGGATTGCAGGCACTCGCCAGCATTGCACTCCCTCTGGCGGGTGCGAGATTTTCGGTGGTAATAACACCGGTACAGAAGTACTGTTGACCCAGGCCCGGTGCTAGGGATGGGCACCAGGCAGCAGCTGCCCATACGTTGGCTGCACCCTGGTGGCATAATAGTAGCCTGCCACAAGCAAAACAACACACATACACTGATACTTTTCAGGCCCATTATGCAGAGTTTCTGCACCATAACAGAGTACAAAGGTGGAGATGGGCTAAGGCCTAGGAGCCACCCCGATATAACAACACACATGCAAACACAAACAGTATCTTGATTACCATTATATAGAATGAATATATATATATATATATATATATATGATAATGTCTATAAAACTATATAATCTTGTATATAAATTGTTTATATCATGAGAATGTACATAAAATTGTGTGTGTAAAAAAATGGAAATAAGCAAACATGAACATATACTAACATATGCTATCTGGCCTTGACAGTACTGTCTTACTTCACAAGAGATCCAAATGCGGAGTTGTGCGAACGCACCGGTGCCGCTTGTCAAAAAAACACTGTCACTATATGCACCTATTGTCTTCACCGTATCGATCTGTCCACATATATTAGAGAGACTCCGGTGGACGGATTTTCAAGAAATTTGATATCTGAGCCTTTTAAAAATATTTGTTGAGACATTACAAATTTCATTAAAATCAGATTAACAGAAATCTGACAAGTTTTTTTTTTTTCCATACAAATTGTATAGAGAAAAGAAATTCATAGAACAAATGTAGTTTTAATGAAGTATTGTTAGCATTAGACAATCCGTGTATGTTTCGGTGGATCTTAGACAAGACTCTGAACAGATAACATTATAAATGGAGGGAAAAGAGACTTAAAAGTGTATGAGAGATAGTAATAAATATTATACAGTTGAAATTAAACTGAACGGCGAAGTTCAGAGAAGGTGACTGAACTCCAATATAGTGCACATCGATGAAAGCGAGGAAAGACGGCGGTGATTTTCAAGTGAAGGCACCTCGCACTCAGTGGTGGGATTTACTGTTGAGTTCTGTGATTGGGTGATCATTGTGGAGGCGTTTTCTTTCTGATTGTATTGCGTTGTCGAGGTGGGAGAGGGTTCTTAGCTTAGGTAGGGTGTTTATCCCCCATCCCGCTGTTATAAAATCGGAAAATGAGTTAGTGATGTAAAAACAGCAGCAAGTGGGGGGGGGGAGGGTGTAAAACATCATAGGCATATCAACGAAGGAGGACAGTGGGCGGAGTCACAACTTGTCAGTCTCTGTTTTCCTACTGTTTTGCTTTCTGCCATTTTGGAAGGGTACACCAGTCTGGAGATTTAGTGAGAAGGTAAAACTACAGTTTTATTAAGTGTCTATATAGTCATACAA